>NC_056733.1:1345388187-1345550687 GCF_019279795.1 Protopterus annectens | reverse complement strand
TTATTTATTCATTCATTCATTCTTATTGGACTTTTTTGCCTTAACTTTGTACAGGAGCCATGTCACTAGCAGGGGCCCAGTCCAACCTGTGGGCTGTAGAAGGAGGAAACAAACTGATCTGCTCCAACTTGCTGAAGTTGGCAAGAACCAACCTTGTCGAGGCTAGGGTGACATCTGTATCTCTGCATGGATCAGGTAAGACAAAGTATACTTAATCATGTAATATTGTTTTTCTTCTAAAGAAGATTGGGACACTTTTAGTTTGGTTACAACAAAGATCTACGGTCATTAATGTTTAGTTATTTAGTATAATTACAGCAAGCAATGGTTGATATTTAATTTGCAATGTTGCAGATGGTTGTTGGAGTTTGCTGTGTACTAGCAACTGTTGACATGAAGGTAAATGTATATCTTTAGGCTGGTAGGAAGGTATATTGTCTGTTAGGATGTTCCTGGATCTGCACTCTTAATATTTCTTTTCTTTCTTTATTAAAGCCATGGTACATGTGTTGCTTACTGTAGACTGGTGATATCTGAGAGGTTGATAAGCACAAAGTATTAAAGTGATTTTAATGGAACAGATCTGTTTTAGTTCTGGCAGTTCCCTTGCAATGGGATTTTGAGGACCCCTGAGAAGAAATTGTGAACTTATTTATGGCATTCACACGAAGAAGCTTACTAATGACGTTTATAAACATTTTCTTATCTAATAGTTTTGGCTTTAAATTTTGTGGTTTAGATGGCTAACCATTTGAAGTGTCAGGATCCATTACAGCGAGTCCTGAAACACAGAGACTAAATAGCAGAAAAAATAGATTTATACATATACGAAGTCCAAGATGGCCATTTACTAGAATATTCCCTTTTTTCCGAGGTACAAACTCAGAGTTGGTGTATGTGTGTGTGTGTGTGTGTATATATATATATATATATATATATATATATATATATATATATATATGTATATATGTATGTATGTTATGTGTGTGTGTGTATATATATATATATATATATATATATATATATATATATATATATATAAAATGTGTGTGTGTCTGTATATATATATGTATATATATATATGTGTGTGTACATTTATTTATGTGTGTGAGTGTATGTATGTATATATATATATATATATATATATATATGTATATATATATATATATATATATATATATATATATATATATATATATATATATATATATATATATATATATATATATATATATACATATATATATATATATATATATAAAACAAAAATTGATCATAACAGATTCATGTGGCATACAGTATCATAAATAGTTTTGCCATCCCCTGTCATGCCCTCACTAAGGTTTTGTAATGCTGAAGTCCCAACACTTTCATGATATACATTGTGCTTTGTACCTGGTAATTTTATGATAGCAAATCAATTTAAACTTGCTAAAATTATTTACAGACTTAATGTGAAGTGTGTTTATCAATGCATATTTTAACCATACACTGATTATTGGAAAACTGAAGTAGAGGATTATGCTACTGGAGCAAGTCACTGTGTGTTTCTTTTGCTTTGTGCATTTAATGTACATTACTGGTCTGGAGGTCTGTACCTTGTTGCAGAGCTAAATCTTAGAGCCTGGAGCATGTTAGACATAGCCATGCTTGCCAAAGCACTTCAGTGCCAAATATCAACTGGGCAATTTCACGTCTTTCATCATGGGTAAGCTAATGCAATTTGTGGTCAGATATGCCAGTCTGAAGTTCCTGGAGACCAGTATTGTCTCAGCATAAAACAGCATTCATTTGTGATGGTGACAGTGTCTGAAATGGATGCTTTTCAGTTTAGATTCTGAAGAAATTAAGTTCATTATGTACCAAAGATTAACATGACTGTGGTTCATCAGTTCATTGAATGTGGTGTAGTGTAGATTGCTGAGGAGGTTTAGGGATGTGAGTGAGTTGGTACCCAGCTGAGTTGATAAATGGCATGAGACCTGATGGGAGGAAGGTTATGAGCAGGATACTGCATCAGTCATTTCTGAATATAATTCTGTTTAGCCAGTTTTGCTATTAATATTTAAGGTGGACAATGGAGGAAATTTTGTCTTTATGCTACAGATTTGATGTTATTTTAGAAAAATATGCTGCGTATCGTTATGATCACTGATGCAGTAGTCTAAACTATATGGAGTTTTGTCTTGCTAAGGATATAACAGCCAGCCATCATCCAAAGCTTCAGGGCACTTTCTACTGAGCTGGCTGAGCTGGCTAAAAAGTCAAGTTTGGGCACCATTCCTGCCAAAGCTTTCCTGCCACTGAGAAGAGCACTTTTCTGCAGATTTTCAAGGATCAACAGCCTGCTAAGTTTGTACTGGGTAGATGAGTTCCATTTGAGAAAAAAAAAACTTCCATGTTACTTTTTTGTGAGAACTTCTTTTTTTAAAATAAAGTACATTTAATCTAGGAGAAAGTATTTTGGTGGGTGTGTCATGACTTTTAAATGAAAGAGCACTTTTTTACTTTTATGGTAAAAAGGTGTTTAAAACTAGTTATTCTGTGGAGAAATTCTAGTTGTACTACTTTTTGGAACTGAAGAACATGTTTAAAGTGCTTTTTACTGTTTTTTTTTCTGGAAAAGTTAATTTTTTTCTTGTTTTACCAACTGTTGCTGCTAAGCTTCCCCAGGAATTGAGCACAATTTTTGGCTTGACCGTGGAACTAAGTACCAGTCCCTTGGTTGGATCGTATTCCAACCACAAAAAAAGGATTGTTAAATAGTCTTTCCCAACACAGCAGGCTGGTATTTTGCTTCAGCTGCAGGTGGGTGACTCAGTCATGGCCAAAGCTTAGTTTATCAAACTACTCATCGTTTTCTTCAGATGTCTCTGGTGAGTCCATAGTGCTACCATTTGCTAGGGGTTAGCCATGTTCTCTGCTGTCTTGGCGTCCTCTCAGGGGTCAAGGGAGACACACTCTTGTCACTCGTGGAAGAAGGGACAGGGAATGTGCTCCTGCTTAGCCAGAATGTTGTGTCTGTGCCAGAGGATGTTGTTTCTGGTAATGCAAAAAAGATTCTACTTTCCCCCTGAAGAGGTTCAAAGAATGGAGCCTGTAGGGGTATGCGATGGGAGAGATTCAGTTTTTTTTCTCATCAGGTTTCTGTTTCAGATTCTGAGGAGAGTGTAGTATCTGATGGGTCTATATCATATAATCGAGAACACCATTAGCCAAACGCCTGTTAGTCGAACACTAGTAAGTGAAAAGTCTAAATGTCGAATGAATGTTTCAGCGAAACTGGGAAAGCAACCGGTCAGCCTTCATCAGGGATTTGCCCTTTTGCCCAATGTAGTGTGATTTCTGAGTTGGTTTATTTAGTTGGGCAAGGCACAGTCCCCATTAGAATGGGTTTTATTTGGTGATGTTTTTATGTAGTTCACTGGGTTGGCCAACTGGTTTTTAACCCAGGAAAGTTTTCGCTGAAACATTTGTTTGACATTTAGTGTTTGCTTATTAGTGTTCGACTAATAAGCTTTTGACTAATAGTGTTTTCGATTATATTATATAGACCCGTATCTTATTCTCTCAGTGAGGGATTCTCTTTCTCTGTGACTATTTCCAGGGTGCTCAAGTGTTCATTGGAATAATACTGAGGTGTACTGGTTCAGCTGGAATTGCCAGAACCTTTTCTTATCCCCCCCCCCCCAAGTTCTATCAGCCCTAGAGGGTGTTTTTGTCACACACTGCAACTTCTCTCACAACCAGCCTGTTGCATATGAAAAGCAGGCAGATTATCTAAAGTTCCTCAGTCTTTCAAGTTTTTATACATTAATCCCAGGCATGACCCAGCAGCTATAGCTTTAGTAAATCCAGCTGCTGCTAAACATTTTGTTAATTCAAATCTCGTTCCTTCTGATAAGGATTGGAAAACTTTTGATTAGTTTGGGAAGAAAGTTTGTGGTTCAGTAACTTTGATATTTAGAATTCTAAGCTGTGTCATGTTCATATGTTGAAGTTTGTCCTGACAATTTGTGAAAATATGAGGAATGTTTTGGCATCAGTTTCATCTTGTGAAGGAAAAATTTGCATTGTGTAATTTATTCTATTTCTGAAGTCATTGCTCATTGTTTAAGACATGTTTAGGACTCTGTAGATACTACATTCAGGGCTGCTGCCTCAGGAACTGTTTTAAGAATATTTGCCTTACTGCATTTTTAGAAAAGAAAATATCAAAATTAAATTTTGAATTCTCCATTGGGTAGAAATTTAGTTTTTGGACCTTCTGCTGCAGAGGTTATAAAATGTGATGGGAGGGCTGATTTAGGGGAATCTTCCATGTTTTTCCTCCCTCTTTCCTTCATTTTTTTAAGGGATTCTCTAACTTTGGTGATAAAAAATAAAATAAACAATCTCAACAGAATACTAGCAAGCAGACTTAAAAAAAAAAAAAAAACAGTAGCAGGGAGTTACTCAAAAACAAAGCAGGTACCCCAGAAAATAAAGGACAGTCAAGTCAGAGTGACTGCATGAGGGACCTTGTCCCTCCATATGACCCAACTTGTTACTCCCTTAATTCTTCAGACAAATAGGTCCTGAATGTGATCCATCTAGGTTACATAGTGTAGTGGGAGGAACGTTCTCCTTTTCTGGGGATTCCTCCTCAACTGCCAGGTCAACCTCTTCTATTCCTCCTGTTTTACATTATATCGTCTCTCTAGAGGTGATAGAAGCTATTCCTTCTACTAATTTAAGAGAAGGATTTTACCCAGTAATGTTTTCACAGACAAAGAAAGAAGATTCTTGGATACCAGTTCTGCAGCTTTCTTTCTTAAAACAGTTTGGGATAGTGCTCAAGTTCAAAATGCTTTCACCTTTTAACATTTTACCCCCGCTCACCATTTGAGTTTCTTGGTAACCTTTGATTTAAAAGATGCATTTTATAACATTCCTATTCTTCCAGATTTCAGGCTTTTGTATGTCTGGTTCACATTATCAGTATTCCGCCTTATGCTTTGGGTAGGGTTACCATACGATCGGGTTTCCCAGGACACGTCCTCTTTTTGGGCTGCTGTCTGGGTGATTTTGAAAATTCTGCAATTTGTCCGGGTTTTTCAAAAAACGGACAAATCGCAGAATTTTCAAAAACCTGACGTCCCTATTTCAGTGGGATTGTCCCGGGTTCGGCAGTCCGATCCTGAGTCCCGCACTGCCGGTTACAGTCCTGGCAAAACAGCATCCACTTTTTTGTTTTTTTTATACCAGCCAATCAAAAAATTGCAAAACGAAGCTCTATTTAATGCGGAGCTGCTTGATGTTCTGCATTTAACAGAAGAGGGTCCGTTGTGTGAGTTTTTGATTGGCTCGTATACTGGTATACGAGCCATTTAAAAAAATCAAAAAACGGACTCTGTTCAATGAGGAACTGCTTGATGTTCCACATTGAACAGAAGAGGGTCTGCTGTGTGAGTTTTTGATTGGCTCGTATACCAGCCGATCAAAAAAATCGAAAAACTGAGCTCTGTTCAATGTGGAACTGCTTGATGATCCGCATTGAACAGAAGAGGGTCCTCTGTGCAAGTTTTTGATTGGCTCATATACCGGAATACGGGCCAAACAAAAATTGCCCCTAGTGTGAAAGACCTTTTGTCCCGACCCAGCCAGTCAAGAATCTGGCAACCCTGAAAAAATATATAATACCAGCACATATTTTTTCGTCCTATTTTTTTGTATAACCAAATATGGTAACCCTAGCTTTGGGCTATCCACTGCTTCAAGAGTGTTCTTGCAGTGCCTAGTTCATGTGATAGCCCATTGCAGGCTATTCACATTTTTCAGTATTTAGACAGCTGGCTTATCTTTGCAGAGTCTTTTTCAAAGTGCTAGAGAATATAGTCCTTTCTGACTCCCTCTCACAGGATTATGTTTCTGGGGTGCCTTCTGGATACCTCAGTACAAAGGGTTTTTCTTCCACAGGGAAGATCTGTTCTGGGGTTTTCCATTTAGACTTCTGTCTTTGCAAGGGAATACTTAAGGATGCTGGGTCTCATAGCGTCCACAATTGTTGTGATACCATTTCAAGACTTCACATGAGAAAAATACAGTGGTATCTAAAATCCATTTGGTCCCAACACTGTTTATCTTTTCAAATTCCGTTCCTTGAATTTTTAAAAAGTGAACACGTATAGTGGAAATAACACATTTTTCAGAATCCAGGCCTTCCATTCTCCTGTCCTGCTCCAAAGCAGTCAGTTACATCAGACACCTCAGACTTTGCTTGAGGATTAGTGCCAATGGGTATAAATGCGTAGGCCTTTGTGACAAAAAAGACAGACAAAACACGTAAGCATAAAGGAGATGCTAGCTGTTGTAAATGTTTTCAACTCTCTGAATCCTTTGCCAGAGGTCTAGAGTGTTTCTGCTTTAATCCTAACCATCCAAAGCTAAGAACAAGAAATTAAGTTTATTTTGAGCTTTATCTGCACTTTTTCAACTGCATGTAGCTGTTTTAGTGTATTAATTTGTGGCTTTTTGACTGTTTTTTTCTGTCCATGCCTGCTTCATTTTCTTCATTTGTTTTGCACTGTAATATTGCTTAAGCTTGCTTAGCCTGCTTTTGATGCACTTGAACTCAAATCCTGCCATCTTACATTAAGAAGGGTCCCCTCCATCACTGTGGCAGAAGACTGTGGATATAACCCTGTCTGAACTGGGGATTGCTGGAGGAAGCATCATTGTGTGATTTTCTATTGGCTAAAAACTGTTTAATTTCACCTGTATGTAAGCCTCATTTTTGCTTGGATTTTGGCTCAATTACTGGTACTGTAGACGCAAATGCCTAGAAGCTATTTTTGCTCTAGACATCTGTCAGTTGAAACCTCCCAGGCTTCCCTGCTGTACTGCGGGTAACTCAGCTGTGCACTGCTGCACTGTGGGCATCTCAGCTAATCACTGAGCAGCGTCACCATACTCCTTCATCCTTAATCCTCAACAGAATAAGTCCCCATGGTAGTTAGTTGAGTTAGTCGTAAAGCAAAAGCTGATCCCACTTGCCCACTCCCCAACCAGTACTTATGGTTTAACCTTCTACAGTGGACAGTCAGTTACCCAACATTTCACCAGCCAGCCGGACTGATGTGGGTATCCTGGGGCAGTGTGAGAGATGTAACTGTACCATGAAACTGGAATCAGAAACAAGACATCAAACAGGTTGTCAGCACACACACACCTCTCCACTCACACAAGACAAGGTCAAGTCACATAGACCATTATACACAGAGGTACTCACTAAGAGCCGACCGAAGGACCAGAGACCTTCCAAGTGCAAACAAGTCACAAATACTAGAACATGAACAGACCCCACTACACATAGCAATACACATACAAGTGTCTCAACAAATAAGCCCCTAAGGCAAAACACCTCAAAACCTAACGTCATGGTCATAGACAAATCCATTGTGAGACACACAGATGTCCCACTTACCAGGCTGGACAAGGAGAAAGTCATGGTTAGCTGCCTTTCAGGTGCCAGGATCCATCAAATCACGCATGCACTCAAAGTCTCTCAACAATTACCATTATGACTCTGTCATAGTACATGTTGGAGTGAATGACTTGAGACATACTTCTCTGAACCATATGAAGAAAGACATGACTGAACTCTCAGATTATATGTTCAAATAAGTAAGTTCGTAGCTCTAAGTAGCATTTTACCTTCACCCAGGGTGATGCCACAATTCAGACAAAAAATGAGTGACTTCAATAATTGGCTTAGCTTTTGGTGTCAATCCAGGGGAACCAGTATCTGTCAGCCGGAGAAAACATAGTCGACAGATCACACTGCTTTGCCAGAGATGCTCTTCACCTGTCTTCTCAAGACTTTTGGATACCAGCAAAGATGCTTGCCTCCCCCATAGTGACTTTTTTAGGCAATGTCAAAACAACAAAATTCCTAATGTAAAGGAATCCACTTGAGACAAACTCAGGGTTATGCTGCGTAATGCTAGGAGCCTAAACAGAAAACTGCACTCCCTTGAACCACTTTTCACCTTGGAAGATGCTGACATCTGTGCACTAACTGAGACTTGGTTCAAGACTGTAGAGAGCACCCCAGCCGTACAAGGCTAGAATGCCTTCCACACATTCAGACCCCAAAGTGAGCATGAAAGAACCAAAGGTGGAGGTGTATCCATCTTCACTAAATCCAGATACACCTCGAGACTAGTTAAACAGTATGAATCTCTGGAGCTACTTCAAGTACAAATAAATATAGGTAAAACACCCTACCACATCATCACTAGCTATAGTCCCCCACCATGAACCAAGAGAAACACACTGACTACCTGGATTTGCTAGAATCACTCCCTGTACAGTTTAACTGAACACTTTGGTCATGCAAGATTTATTTATTTATATTTATCTTTACATTTGCTAACCAGGTTAGTCCAACTGGGCCCGGAGAGCCCTTTTTCAGTGGAGACCCGAGGAGAAAAGATCCAGGAAAGTAATTAAAAAATAAGAAAAAAACCTAACAGTTCAAGTTGTAAGATACTTAACAGTACAGAAGCAGAGAGAAATATACAATATGAATATATACAAGGCAAGAGTACAGTATTTTGAGAATGCAGTAGGAATATGTTTGAGAAATTTGGTTAGCATTAAGTTATTTACAAGGAATGTAACAATGCCTAAAATGAAAAAAATTCAGAGAAACATCTTGAAATAGTACAGCAAAGATGCATAATAGCATAGGTACTAACTGCAGATATAGTAATATTTGTAGACAATTTAGGTAGATACCAGGAATATGTTAATTGAGAGAAGAAAAATTCATTAGGTAATTTCCTGATAAGTACAGATCCATGCAAGTTGGAAATTAATTTTTAGTTGCTTTTGGAATTCGCCACTTTTGGTAGTGGAGCGAAGGGACAATGGAAGCTTGTTCCATGAGAATGCAATTGAATGACTGTAAAATGTTTTCCAATATTTTTATTTGGCTTGGTCACCTGCAGAAGGTTTTGTTGTGTGCTTCTGAGGTCACGATTAGGTGTATAGGGTGTAATCATGGATGCAAGGGTAGGGCATAAAGTGGGGCTATTTAGGATGCTGTGTGCAATTTGCAATTGTGATAGTTGAAGCATGTGGGGGAGCTCAGGCCATCTTAAGCTTTTCAGGGACATACAATAATGGGATTTGTAGCTATCATTGGCTGCAAATCTAGCTATCTTGTTATAGGTGGTTTCTAGTTTGGTTAAGAGATTATTTTGGAGGTTAGCAAGTATGGGAGGGAGTAGCATACAGCAGGGATGGTAGAGTAAATGTTTGAGCCAGTATAGGTCTAGATTTGTTAGATATATATTTGTTGTTGCAGTACAGACAGAAGGCCTAGTTTTTTGATTGGACTTTTTGATACATTTGGTTGATATGTAGGTTGAATTTTAATTGGTCGTCTATAGTAATGCCAAGCAATTTGGTGTTTGAGTCGTTAGTGATAATTGTATTATCTAAGGATGAGATGGTGAAGTTGTCTTTAGCTGGACTGAGGTTTTTTGGAAGGAAAAGGAGAAGCTTGGTCTTTTTGGGGTTGAGAGGCAGGTTCTGACCTTCCATAGATTGGACAACATACACAAGCACAAATGCGATCACTTTGAGGTTCCTGGACATTGTTAATTTAAATACTCTGGAACAGTTAGTCTGCACCCTTACAAGGGGGCTTGAATGGCGTGGACCTGGTACTCAGCAACATGGGGGTTTACTGCACTACCCCTGTGTGTTGAACTCCCTGGTAAGGTCAGACCATAAATCTGATTCATTTGAAGTAAAGATCAGACTGGACCCCCCCCCACAGGAGCAAAAAAAATGAAAAATGTCTCCAAGGTAAGCTTTAGCCTATTAAGCGAGGATATAAAACGTTTCAACCCCCCTGCTAACAGCCAACAATGACTCCTATACAGAGGAGCACACAAATGCCCTGTATAGACATTTAAACAACCGTATAGACTCGGGTGTACCTGTCAGGATCAAAACCAGGTCTTACCGAAGAAACAGGCCACCGTGGTAGACTGCAGGTATAAATAGGCTATATATAACAAAAGAAAGATACTGTTGTCCAAAAACAACAGGGAACTTACTCATCAGAGGAAGACTACCCTCCATAGCTTGAACAAGCAAGTCAGATATCTTGTAAAGTCCTCTAAAGTTAATTATGAAGCTAAATTAGCATCTCTAGTTAAAGACAGTCATAAGGCTTTCTTTAGCTATGTCCAAAATCTTAAAGGGAATGCTGTGCTTTACTGATTGTGGATGGTACCTCTCACACTGAACCTGAAAAAATTGCCAACCTGCTGGTGGAAAGATTTGGCACAAATTTCATCCCCCTGTCCTCACAAGACATACTCCAAAGCATCCCTGTCACCAGTCCACTACCTAGCATCTAAGAAGAGCAGATCATATCCACCCTCTCCAAGGCCAAAAACATGGCTTCTATGGGACCAGATAACATCCCAGGCTGCTTACTAAACAATCTAAAACAAAACCTAGTGGAACCACTTGGCACTCTTTTCAACCATAACCTAAGCACTGGTTTTGTTCCAGCAGAGTGCAGAACTGGAACAGTAGTTCCCTTATACAAAGGTGGTCTATCAACTGACACTGGGGACTATAGTCCCATAAACCTAACCATCCTTTTCTGCAAGGCCATGGAAAGAATCGTCATGGACCGTATCAACAAAGGCATAGGCAATCTCCAAACTCTTGACCCAACCCAGTTTGGCTTTGTTGAGGGCAGGTTTTGCTTATTAAACCTGGTGGACTTCTTTGAAAATGTCACTGTAGCCCTGGATGAGGGCAAAGCAGTACATACCGCCTGTCTTGACTTAGCCAAGGCTTTCAACACAATCCCCCAGTCAGGTATCATTGAGAAGTTGTTCCAGCTGGGGATTAAGCCATACGTCACTAGATGGGTAGCAAACTGACTCACTGTCAAAGTTGGGGTTTCTACCTCCACCAGTAGACCAGTTACCTGTGGTGTACCACAGGGATCTGTGCTGGGCCCTCAACTATTTGGAATCTACTTCTCGGACGTCATGTGAAAGTAGATGGCCTGTGGTTTAACAGGTTTGCAGATGACTGCAAACTAGGCTCAGTCATCGAGTCCCCAATGATGCTAACAAGTTACAGAAGGGACTAGCACAGACTAATGGTTGGTGCCAGAGCCACAGACTAAAACTAAATGTACAAAAGTGCAACATTATCCCCTTTGGCAAAGAAGTAGCCCCTACAAATTACATTATACATAGCACCCCCCCCCCCAAGCTCCAGCACAGTGGTGAAAGACTTGAGAACACAGGTTGATAGCAGTCTAAATTTGAATCACCATGTGTCCACAGTCATAAGGAGAGCCTTGTACATTGCACATTTCATAAGTAAGGGCATATAAGTAAGGAAATCGCATCCAAGACTAAGGATGTTATAAGTCCACTATACTTCATCCTCATCTATCCACTGATGGAGTACAGTGCTCTCTTTTGCATGTGCCTTACCAGACTTGCAGCAACTGGACAGACCATAGAGGTTTTTAACCAGGAAAATTCACTGCCTTCAACACATGACCTACATGAAAGGACTAAAGGCCCTGTCTCTGTATTGTGCGTCGTACAGGCTGCTAATAGGCAACCTGTGCCTGGCCAACAGGGCGATCTCTGACCATGCCTAATGGAAATGCTGCATGTTCGCAAATCAAATGGGACAAGAGTCACTCGCTCCATGGATCTCAGCCTAGTCTGATACATAAACAGAAGATTTTGGAGAGACAGATACGTCTCTCAGAGCTTGTCTCTCCTCTGGAATAAACTGCCACTTCACATGAAGCAGAGCTCCTCAATGATCTTATTTAAGCACAACCTTGACAGTTGGATGGGAGACTGTAAACTCACCATGGGAGTGGCACCTATGTCTGTCATGGACAGTTGCAGTCGGTGCTAATGATTGATTCTAACAATGACCGTCTAACCATGGTCAAGTAGAGAACAAGAGTATTACATGGCTAGGTTTGAAATGGTGCCCTAATTGAAAGGCTCCATGGCATGCCCCGCCTACTGTGTCACTTCCTCATGCACATTGTTCAGTACTCAAGGTGGTTCCTTGTAATAACTGTGTAGGAATTAATTGAATTAAGCTGGAGATTTCGGGGGTTGGCAAGTCCCAAGAAGCCATAGGGTTACAGAAGGTCAGAGGTACATTTTAGAGCATTTTCCCCCAAACATTTGATCCAGTGGTGGTCTGAGCAGAATCTCGAATAAGAAAAAAATTAATTTTTCTGTTTTTTTTTTTCTTTCAAGGAAGACTTAAGTTGTTATTAGAGCTGACAAAATAACAGTTCACAATAAATTAACAACACAAATGTTTAAGAAAATATATAAATCCTATTTGAAAATACTGCCTGATTCATACCCCTCCCCCACCAAAAAAAGGTCAGTCACCATCTCTGCATTCCTTTGATGTTGGACTTGGATGAAATATAAGGCACAAGTGGCTACAGCCATGCATTTCAAGTCACTGTTGTTATGCATATACATAGAATGCCTCACCACCCCTATCATCAAAAAGCATCCAGCTGTACATGTAACAGACATGTGATTGTGAGGAGTATCAAAAGATAATGATCACAGTAATGTTTTCCAACCTATTGCTCCTAGGCGCTACACCCTTACACAAGCCTTAGTGACCTTCTTTAACACAACTCAGGTCAATTAATGAGGGTGACCTCACTGTCCTCAGCCAGAATACAGTCTTTAGTGACCTCCCCTGCATACCTCTGAGGTTTGTTTCTAAGGCATTTTATACCTTATGATTGAAAGATATTAGTTATTAACCACAGTTTTTATTGCTACCTAAAGAGCTATGTATATTCTGAGCATTATTGCATGTCCACAGATAAAAATTGGTTATATTTTACACACACACACACACACACACACACACACACACACACACACACACACACACACTGACACTGGTCTAGACAAGCCACGAATGTCACAGGATGCACAAACATGTTGCACACACACCTTCAGAAAAACTGAAGGAATGCCACTTTACCTATGCCATGCCTTTGAGGCACTGGTGGAAACCAGAACACATTGGTAAACCCACACAGAGACATGACGGGCATACAGACTCCAAATAGAAAAAGCTGCAGCCAAATTCTCAGCCAGAGCAAAGCACTGTGAATAGCAATTCTACCCACTAAACCACTGTTGCAATGAGTAGTTGCTTTCATACACATCCTGCTTCTGTCAAACCACCAAAACTAACCACCTACAATGTACTGATTAATACAGACAAATCAACTTCAGTTACAAATAGATGCTTTATTACAGGGCAGAAGCGCAGGTTTGTCAGGATTTAAAGGGTCAAAGATTACAGCAGCCAGCAGTTCAAAGTGTAACAGCCGTTTACTAGGTATGGACATGTCATTAGAGTTGTATGTTGTTTTAGATTTCAGTAACAAGATTTTTGCAGATGTTCAAAATTTGAAGAATTGGTTATGACAGAAGCATGCAGATTTATGGGTTAAAGATAAAATAAATTCCAGTTTATTAACAGCTACAGTGCTCAGAAAGACATATTGGGTGTGGCCAGTTAGAAAAAAAGGGTAACCGTACGCATCTATGTTGTGTAGGATATACCAGAAATGACATTCAAGTTAATTCACAGAATAAAGGGTTTTCAGTTACAGATTTGACAAATAAATTTTTTGTGTTATTGTTTGTTTAGCAGTCATTAGTTAAGAGCTTTTTTATTAAAGTGCATAAAGAATATCTTACTATATAGACAAAAAAAGTATTAAATAATGTTTTGCTAGTTTACAGAATGTAAAATTTAAAGTCAATGCTGCATTGTAAAAATGACAATACAGTTAATAGTTCAGATCCTATGTATAAAAGAGTGCATCATAAATATTGTGTCATTAAAACCGCAAGTTCCAACTCTTATGCTATAAAGGGCAGACAAGTAAAGTTCCAGAATTAGATCAGTTCAACTTTAGTAATAAATGTGTGTACTATGTAAGAAACGTCATGTACTTGTATAAAGGATATACAAGTAGATGGTTAATGAAACCCTTGTCTATATATTTAGAAAAACAACTCAGACCTAGTCTTGATAAATGTGACACTGTACGTAGAGATACTAAACACTTTTTGCAAGATCTTTTTATGTTTACACAAGGTGAAACATCATTAAAGACTCAATTATGGTGACTTTAGATGTGAAATTGCTATTTACAGCAATACCTCATTTAGAAGAGATTCAGATGGTTAGAAGTGTCTTGCTCGATAAAAGTGTATTAGCAACTAAACAGATTTCATCTGCTATGTTTTGGATCTAGTACTTGATTATAATGTGTTCGTGTTTGATAATATGTACTATAGGCAAACCTGTGGCGTACCTATGAGCACATCATGTGCCCATAGCTACGCCAATTTGGTTATGACATGCTGTGAGGAGAAACACCTGCTAGGTTCACAGCATGGAAAGGAACTTGTTTCCTTTTATCGTAGATTTGTTGACAATCTTTGTCTGCTTTGGCAGGGAACAAAGACAGAACTAAATGCCTTTGTGAATTATTTAAATACAAGTTGTAGCTGTTTAGAATTTATGTTTACTATTTCAGATTCCATCATTGATTTTTTGGATGTCCAGATTATTAGGGACGATACTGGCATCTTGTATACTCGATTTTATCAATAGGAATGCTATCACCCAACTTATTTACAGTGTGAAAGCATGCACCCTAAGCATGTCTAAAAATATTTTGAAGGGACAAACATTAAGGAACAGCAGGCTCACTACTCATGATAATGAAGTAGAAGAGAGGTTAGACATTGTTAAGAAGGAGTCTTTAATAACAGGCTGTATGGAAATGGATATTACTTTAGTACATTATGAAGTTAAAAGGGGCAAGAATAGCCTGGGAAAACCTTATTTTTCACTACCCCATACATGTAATCGTAAGAAGGAATGCTTAAGTAAAGGGATGCTGTTTTCACTTACCTATTCTATAGATGATCAGGGTATTAGGAATATAATACAGAAACACTGACGTGTTACAAATGGAACCAGCTATAGCCCAGTTAGTGGGGCCCAGTCCACTTTTTGGTTTCAAGAATAAACAGTCTTATAGGTTCATAGGTAGGTACTAGGCAATCTGCCCAAGGGCATTTGTAAGTCTAGCCAGAGTGTGTCGGCTTTCGCTGCCCCATTGATTAATTAACTGAGCCTCTGTCAAGCAGAGCCAATGAAGTGAACCCAGGGGTGTATTTTCTGTTACCCATCCACTCGTCAAGGCTTCTCTTGAAGAGTGTTAGTGAGGGGCTCTGCCTAATGTAGTTAGGAATTTTGTTCCAAAGCATGGGGAGTCTCTGTGACAGGAATCTATACCTCCAGCATGTTCTATTTATTGTTGTGGTGAGGTTTAGCTCACTAGAGCATGTGGCTCGCAGTGACTTGGATTTCTTTAGGTGGAGCATGTCCATCAATTCTGAGTTGGACATGGCTTTGTAAGTCAGGCAGAGATCACCTCTGAGTAAGTGATATGCCACTGAGTACAGCCGGAGTTTTTTCAGTCGGGCTGCATAGGACATATGTTTGAGGCCAGTAATCCTCTTGGTGAGGTGCTTTTGTAGTCTTTCAAGCTGTTGGAAGTGTCTTGTGAGGTACATTTGAAACGTAAACTTTGTTGTCCTAGGAATGGTGAGAAGACATTAGATAACACAGGGGAAGTTGGCACGAGGAAATGTGAAGCGTGCTCTTTTTGTCATTTAATCAGTGAGTCAACAATATTTGTGCATCTACACACTGGCAGAACATATAAAGTTAGGGCAAAGGCTGACTGTAATGCAAAAAACTTAGTGTATGTTGCCCTATGCACAGTCTGTAATCAGTTTTACATAGGTAAAGCAAATAGGTGTTTAAGGGAGAGAATGAAAGACCATCTGTACTGTGCACACAGGGGTTTAATCTACAGTTCCATTGCTAAACACATGATTGAGAAAGGAGAGAAACATATTTTTATATTCTCAGTGTTAGACGTTATATCCCCTAGTGTTAGGAGAGGGGATGTGACCAGTGCTACAGAACAGGCAGAGGAGATGAGATGGATGTTTAGACTGAGAGCACATCAAGACTATGGGTTGAATGATTGTTGCTATACAACCAGCCTTAAAATCCAGAAGGCTGAAGAAATAAGTTTAAAAAGTTTTAAATAATGTTGTAGAATTTTATTGTATTGGATGTTTTCTGTGATGTAAAGAATAATGTTTGTAAAAATAGTTTTTAAAGTAAAGACTGCTAATGGCTTACTTATGCTTAGTCTTTGAATTGTACTTGTATCACGTAATTAGTTACTTAGCAACCATAATTGCCTGTATGTCTATTGGTTGGGGTGGCCCAGGGGAATAGTATCTTTGTATTTAGTTCATGGTGTTTAGCTGTTGAGTATAATCTGAAGAAGCAAAAGTGGTTTTACGAAAGCGCTCATAACTTTTTATTAAAATCTTGGCTTGTTTTATCCACTTGCTGTGTTTCTGCTGAGGTTTTTGTTGTTTTTTTCCATTGAATTTTTAGAACTGCGCAGTTCATTGCAGAAGATTTACTTTTTGGCTGCTGAAAAAGAAAATGGATTAAACAGCACAATGTTTGAATATTTAAATCTATAAACAACAGGAAAAGGGTTAATTTGCTGTAAGAGAGAGTGAGACATCATGGTACACTAAGGCACCAGTTCATAAGGTAAAAACATAGGCAATTGACAGTGTAATTTTACCATTAAAGCATACAGAGAGAGGAAAGAAAAATAGGCAGGGTTAACAGATAGTACTTTGTGAGTCTTCATTTAAGTTAGACAGAGACAGGTTAAAGATGTATACGGCATTTTCCCCATGCTGTTTCTGGAGCAGTAGGGTTAAAAGAATTACCTGGTGTAATCAACTTTAGAAGCTACAGAATTAAAAGACACTGATTTTCAAAATAATTTGCATTTTTGAATATGTCACACATACATCTTAATTTAGACTTAAAGACCTTAAAGATGGAAATTAAGTCATAAAGTTAATAGACTTCAAACAGAAGTGACACCTAGTGGTCAAAATTAAAACTGCAAATTTATTCAGCAGATTAAGAAAAACAATTGCCCAGTTATAATTAAATCATAAAGTTAAGAGACTTCAGTCCAAACAGGCCATAAATGCTCAAGTGACACTCAGTGGTCAGAATTGAAAATGCAAATTTATTATACATCTGCATATTATTAGTAAGGTGGTGTAAAGCTTGTGTATTCAAACCAGATTACAGTAATAAGCAGTACAGATATAAGGTAACTACAAAAGCAGGTCCCTGTAAACGTTCGTCAGGGATCTCTTGGGAGCTGGTAGAGTTAGGATTTTTTTTTTTAGTAAATTCACTATAGTACATTAAAGTAGAATAAGACCTGAAACTATCGAGGCATGTATGCATTCGGTTTCAGAGAAAGACAATTTATTAGAAAGGAAAGATTAGCAAGAAATGTGCTGAAAATGTAGAAATACATAATATTTCTTTCTCAAGGGAAAGGTGTACATAGCAATGGAATGCTAGATAAAGAGGTACATGCAAGATCAGGCTTGGAAACCAAGGTAACCAAGGCTAAGGAGGTGTGTAAAGCATTACAGGGTTTTGGTATTATTAAAATATACTTCAGATACAGTTAGTGAAGTCAGTTAGTTTGGACTGACATATAGAAAAGATTAAATATCCAGCATTTCAGAAAGGAAGTTACAATACATACACTCTAGCCTGAGTACAGAAGACAGATCAAATAAAGACTGTTTCAGTTTATATTATTTAGGAGAATCAGAATACATGTGCAGAAACTGTGAATATATTTAGCAGCACTGTTATTACTAACCAGCATTCCTGCATTTCTACAGACTGTTATTGTTTATCAGCACTGTTAATAAAGACAGTATTTGGATATTGTGAACATCTAATAAAGCCGTATTAACTGAACTACAGTGTTTGCAGAATTCATTTTAAAAAAGTACAAAAGACTTGGCCCATAAAGGGGAGACCGGCACCTGTTCAGCACAAGATTAGGTAATTAACATATAAAGACTTTCATTCCAGTCTCATTTCAGTTGTTTCCAGTTAATTCCTGTATATTACAGTCTTATTAATTCAAGGTATATGTTTGTGATGGTAAGTGAAAGAAATCGTGACCAACCTGTTACTCTTAAATGCATTGCAATGCCCCCACACGTACATAAACATAATTACAATGCTGATAATGTTTGTAATAAAAAGTGAAAGATATTTCGATCAACTTGTTACTCATACACTGTACCCCCCGCCACACACAAACATAAGCCAGTGCTGGTTTTACACCAATTTCAGCAACTAACAATACACTGTGCAACACTAACACTGTCACAAAAGATCAGGGACCGTTGTTCAGCAGTCATCAATTAACATTAGAGCTAAGTCACTCTTATTTCACCACATAGAGTAATGTGTATCTATCCCTGTCCTGATGTCTATGATTTTGCATCATATTTTTGCCCTGTCCCTTGTAAATTTTTTGATTTGCTGATCAAGCATTAAATAAATAACATTCTTATCCTTTAGAAAGTGGCATGTTGAAATAAAACGTTTTTCTATTAACTTTTAAAGTGAATTAAAGTAATGCTTTAAAAAGTGTTCCTGATTTTAAGGCTTTATTTCTCTCTTCTTTTTGACTTTGATAGAAATTATTGAACAAAGAAGTTGAGAGTTATAGTATTTGGTGTCCTGACAGTATTTATAAAACTTCCTGAAAAAGTAAATACTCTCTGAAGATTGAGAGTATTTGCTCTTCTTAAAGTTCTAGGTAAGCACTGAGATTGCTCACTCTGGGCTGCTGGTCTCTAGCACTTACCTCACTCATGTTTATTCATTGATTACCAGCATTATCCTAATAAGGTCATCTTAAACCATGTTTTTGTTTAAAGCACATTGTCAGAGAATGAATAATCTTTCTTTTTTCTCCTGTGCAGGGCCCCCACACAGACAAAGATGATCAAGGCACTCTAAAGCCAACTATGATGTTAGTTTTATTGGAGAAATGCTCAATAGTAGGATTTAACTAAATCAAGGACACTGTGTCAGTGATAAAACCTTTAATAAAATTGTGAAGCCTGCCACTTGACAAAATGTTGTCACTACGACCAGAGATATCTGTGAATTTTAAAGGAGAAGAAATGGTGCCCATCCTTAGGATTCTTCATCCCATGAGTTGTTATTACCTACCCAATTTATTAAGTACACATGATTACTGCACTAGCTTTTGCTGGTTTGGCAGTCATGTAGCAAAATATCAAAATAAGATAACTTGCTGTGGTTGTCACCCCCCCCCCCCTCCCCGGACCAGGTGGCCTCCAGTGACTGCAGAGTTTGCTGGTGCCTAAAAACTGGCTTTGGTTTCAGGACTCTGTGCAAGAAAACCTGGAAGACCAAGGCCTTTTTTTCATTACTTTGGACATGAATGTTCATCTATGCTTTTTCACCCTTTCCACTGATATCCAGGATATTTCTGAAGATTCAGAGGGACTCCTCAAAGATCAATGTGGTTACTCTCTTTTGGCCTAAGCAGCAGCCAATGTACTGACTGAAATCACTGTTGCAGTATTCATAACACAGTGTTATCACCAATGTCATGCGGCTGTGCTACTAAAATTTTACCTTCCTAATGTCATACTTCCAACATGTGACCTTGGCTCAAAAGTGTAGGGGTATTTAGGTGAATGCACGAGCACAATTCCTCAGACTGTCTTGCCTGCAGCCCAAAAACAGGTCATGTATCTGTTGGACTGATTGTTGTTTGATCGTTGATACTGTTGCTTCAAATACTCTGATAACTGTGCCATTGGGGAACCTTCCTTTATATTTCTTAAGTGTTTTTTTCTTACTGGTTTTAGATTCTAGCTAGGAGGGGTAAGTGTGAGTGCTGTAGGCAAATCCCATACAAAGACTTGCTTTTCCAGTGTCTTTTTTGCTTAGAAGCAGACTATGACTACAAAGCTTGTTCCATCGGCCAATCCTTTGTACCTAAGACTTTCTGGTCTCATTTGTCTGTGCTTAACATTTTCTTGAAGACCTAACATTTCAAACACTTGACCCATTCCAAGAAAGGAGTTACTGCCTCCCCAGGCATATCGCCACCAGTTTAGAAAAAGCCTAAAAGGCCTAGGCCAGAGACTCAGTCAGCCCTGTCTGACTCCAATGCACCCACTGAAGTTTCAGAACCCATAGTACACCTGATTCCTGTTCAGATAACCTATAGTGAGACTCCACTGGAGGCTGGTATGGCATCAGAAGCCTGGATGAATGAGGATTCTACAGAATCAGCATATTGAAGGGCCCAGAGGGCATCCCTCAGATCCTAGTTAGGGAAGAGATCCCATAAACTAATCAAAGTATGTCAGAGAACTGAGCCACCGCATTTAGTACAGATGAACATCACATCAAAAAAGACCCATCAGAAAACTAAACATGTTGCTTCCTCTCAACCTTCTCCTTCCTCTTCTAGAGTAAAGGGATGGACAGATTTCTCAAGTTTTATTAAGGCCATTTTAACCTCTTTCTTTTTCACTCTCAACCCCCCTCCACCCCTCAAAAGATTGACGTGGAGTCATCTTCTCCTGAAGATGAGGGGGCTTCTGATTCTGATCATTCTCTAGCCTACTTATTTCAAATGCACTATTCTGGCTAAGTCCCTTCAGCTGAAGAGGATTCCATTTCACCTGATTCTCCTGTAGACGACTCTTTTGTAGAGACCGTCTTAAATATGATGAAACATTCTGAGTGGTAATCCAGGCAAATCTCAGAGATACAGAAAAGATACTACAACCTTTTGGAAGTGAGCACCCAACCCCTTCCCCTATACCTCCTGTTTTTGAGGCTTTTTTGTATGTATTTCAATCTTCTGCTGCTGCTGTTGACTCCCAGAGTCTGGCTCCCAAAAGACTAGACAGAATTTAGAAAGTCCCTGATTATCTTAAGTTTTTGTTAAAAATCTTGTGGCGGACCTTGCTACAGTTTCCTACTCATCTAATAAACTTTCTAAACTCCTTCCCAATGCCAGTGCCCTCCCTACAGAGAAGGATAACATGGCTAATCAATAGGTAGGGTAAAAAGGTTTATATCTCCTCTACTTTGGCATTCAGGGCTATTAGCTACCAAACCCAAATGACCAAATACTTGACATCCATCCTCAATTATTTAAATAAGGTAATGGTGAGTTTACAGGATACTGATTCTAAATGACAGATGTTATCCTTGTATCCTTATTTAATCAGGCTACACAAGTGGTTAGACATAGCATTAAATGTAGTTGTGATGCTGTAGTGATCTAGGCCAGAGCAGCTGTTATGGGACCTGTAATCTGCAGGTATGCATGGTTACATAGCCAGCCTATTCCTGAGGACTTGAAAGCAAAAATAGTGGAGTCCTGTTTAGACAGTTATATCTTTTTTTGTCCCACTCCCAAGCTGTAAACCTTTTCAAAACCCTTTCAAGAGCAGTGTAAGATCTTGAAGGACTGCAGACAGCTTCTGTTAACCTTTGTACCTACGTACCAGAGGAATTACCCAACCAAGCCTGCTTCTTGTCAGAAAGGACCTTAGGCCTAGCTAGAAACACAGGAAGGCTGCCAGAAAGAGATTCCAGATAAACCACAGAGGCATGCCTCATCTGGGAGGCCTCCCTTTGGGGACAGATTTCTGTGACTATCTACTACTTCCTTTTCCCAGGTCCCCCCTACCTCCTCCCTCTCAAAAAGGCTGACACAATCTTTCTCCTCCTGGGAAAAGATTACCACAGACAATTGGGTGCCATCTGTCATAAAAATTAGTTGTGCCATGTCTTGAATACAGGTTTCCCCCCTCTAAATGGCATACACCACCTCCAAATAGTCATATTCATCTGCTCCCACCCATTTTACAGAACTGTGGTCACAAGGCACAATAGAGCTGGTGCCAGAAAAAATTGTGGGAAAGGGATTTTACTCCAGACTTTCCTAGAGCTAAGGAAAAAAGGCAGTGGAGACCTGCACTGAATCTCTCTGTACTAAATACCTTCTTAAAAGTGCCAGCTTTCAAAATGCTCTACCTATGCACTGCACTGCCTTTCATTCTACCCATGTTTTTCTAGTTTCCCTAGATCAAAAGGATGCTTAACTCAGTATAACAATTCTGTTCTCTCTATCCATAAGGCTGCTGAACTTGAATGACAGTGAATAATTAGATGTTAAGTTGTCCAATCTTGCCTTCGTTCTTGCTGGAAGGGTTCGGAGCCTATCCTCGACACCAACTCGCCCACTTTCTGTAGCTCGAGAGCTCTTTACTGGCTCGAGGCTACCCTTTATCCCAGAATGCCCAGCGTCAGCTACCCAGATCTCGTTTGCCGCTTTAGCTGAGAGGTTGTGTCAATACTGGCAAAGGCTTAGTGTAACTTTTTTCTCTAAAGTCAAATAATTTACTTGAAAAATTGGTATATTTTTTCTCTGTTACAGTAGTTTGTAAGTTTATTTAGTCATAAACCCCGTATCCCGTCCTTTGTTGTGTTTTTATGCTGTGTTGGCCATCACCCCTTAGTCGCTAGGCCTTCCGTTGTTCCCTGAACTCATTTAAGTTAGAGCGTCCCCCCCCCCCTTAAGAACAGCCGTTTAAGTTGTAGGCTGTCCTTTAAGGTCTTTATTAATATAATTTTTTATTATTGTAGTGTGTCTTTTTGTGGTACTTCAAAATGTCCAAGGAAGTTAAAACCTCAGGGTTTAAAAAGTGTGACTCATGCTGTTAGAAGATGTCTCTGACAGATGGGCACACTAGTTGTGTGTACTGCTTAGGGGCTCTGCACCTGCAGGGCTCTTGCTCTGTTTGTCATGCCTTTAGTCCAAGGTTCCCGCAGGAGCGGAAAAACAAGCTTAATCCTCTGTGGATTGTTGAAACAGGATTCTCCGGCTAAAGCATCTCAGCCAGTGAAATCTTTGAAGTCAGTCAAGCCGTAGGCTCCATGTTCAGAACCGACCTGTGAGCTTAACAAACCAAGTGTGTCAGTGCCCTCTAGCACAGACAAGACTACTCCTCCGTCGGCTCCAACTGTTACCTTGGAGCCGTCTCGGAGTCACAAATGAGCTAGGCCACCTTCATTGGCGCTGATTCGCTCGGTGCCACAATCACCCTTACTTCAGAGCAAAGCCAGTCATCGCTTATCTTCCCACTCTTCTCGATCCTTGAGGTTATCGGATCAGGACGTGGAGAAGAGTGGTCAGTAGGTTGCTGAAGTCACAGACCCTTCCAAAAATACTTTTGATCCTGCCTCAATAGGCCTTGGCTCCATCTGCTTTGATTTCGATTCCTCCTCCAACTATGCTTAGTTCGGAGCCGGAGTCCATGGACGGTCCTTCGGCTCTGATTTCTTTGGCTCCAATCTTGGCTCCGATTACCTCGGTTCTTCCTTCCATTGAGGTATCTGGGCACCGAAGCTCTCTCTTCGGCTCCAAGGGGGGAAGTGGCATCGGACCCTTGTCCGACCCCGCTCTCCATCTTGGAGCATTGGCTCAGTTGAGCTCGGCTCCCACATTGGTCTCGGAGCCTTCGCCTTCAGTGCAGAGTGTGATTCCTGTCTCTTCGGAGTCGGAGCCCTCTTTGTGTCAAGACCTTGACACTTTCAAGGCCATGTGGAGAGTGCTGTCCCCACAGATGGCCCCACTATCGGTCCCATCGGCTCCATTCCCTTTGGTGTCTGTGCCAACCTCTGCTCCTCCTCCAGCCCCAAAGCGTAGGGAAACTATGCCCCAGAACACCCCATTGGGTGAACCCTCTTCTTCCGAAACCTCCCCAGAGCATTCTGAGCAGACTTTCTGGAAGATAAAGTGCAAGAGGAAGCACCAAGACTCCCCTGAGTCTGTCACCTCAGATACAGACCTGGATGAATCGGAGGGGGTCCTCAAGGTCCCCCTCTGAAGATGTTTCCTTTTCAGACATCCTCGAGATTCTTAGGCAGAGGTGTAGCTGGACTTCCCTAGCCCCCTCCGAGGACGAGTCTGTATACCTGGACACATTTGGTTCCTGATCTTCCACCTCCTGGGTGTCTCCGCCTTTTGATACACTTATGTCCGTAGTGTCTCGAAAGGCTTGGTCAGCTCCAGATTCCATGGAACCTGTCCCAAGGAGACCTAATAAATTTATCACAACTCCCCAAGACAAACAATTCCTGACTAAAGGTGTCCCAGTTGATGCTATGGTGGTAGCAGCAGCCACAAAGAGAGAGTTAGCTGAAACCTCCTCATCTGTCCATCCACTGAATAAAGACTGTTGTACGATAGACAAATATAGGAAGCAAATGTTTTCATCAGCGACCTTCTCCCTTAGGTCCCTGAACTACCTTTTCCATTGTACTAGACTTCAGAAGGATCTCCTAAAAGAGTTTGGAGATACCCTACAAGAACCCACAGCTGAGGGAGCTTCAGCCAAGGTAGCTACCCAGTTGGCGACTTAAAATTCAGTAGTCAACTCCTCCATGAGGCTTATTTCATACTCAGCTGATGGTGCGAGCAGAGCTGCAGGAACAGGAATGTCTCTTAGGAGAAATTCTTGGCTGCGGCTGTGTCAGTTAGTGGAACCTTTCAGAGCATCCTTCACCAATATCCCCTTTAATGGCTCCTCTCTCTTTGAGCCTCAGGTGAAAGACACGCTTACCAGGTGCCAACAGGTAGGCAAGACGCTCTCTGATGTGGGAGTCTGTTTTTCTACTCCTACCAGACCATATCCAAAGGGTAGAAGGGTGGAAAGATGTGGTTTCGAAAATCTCAGGGACCCTTGCCTAATGCACGTGGTGATTTTTCCCCCAGGGGCAGAGGGGGAAACAATAACAATGGCAGATGCCACCTTCATGGCAGAGGGGGTCCACAAAATCAGGGTGACAGAGATACGTTCTCTTCCAAACCCTATCAACATCCCTGAACTGATGCCCGACTGCCCAACTCTGCAGGCAGTCACGGGAAGGATTTCATTGTACCCAATCACCTGGCAAAATATTACAAAAGACAAATTGGTACTATCCATTATATCCAGAGGTTACAACATTCCCTTTCATCAACTCTTTCTTGTTTCAAAAAAATCCATCCCAGATGTTCCACCCAATCTAAGGGATCAGGCATTCACAGAGGTTTCAAGACTGCTAGAAAAAAGAGCCAGCCAGGAAGTCCCCGCAGACCAAGTAGGATCCAGAACTTGCTCAAGATTCTTTTTAGTGCCCAAAAAGACAGGGGACTGGAGACCAATTCTGGATCTCAGCAGACTAAACAAATCTGTACAAAAAGAAAAGTTCCGGATGGTAACACTGCAGTCCATTCTCCCCTTTCTGGGTCAGGAAAATTGGATGTGCTGCATAGATCTTCACGACGTGTACTATCATGTAAAAATGGACAGATGGCCCAGGAGATTTCTACGCTTCCATCTAAGGGCCAGTCATTAACAGTTTAGAGCTCTGCCCTTTAGTCTCACCACTGCCCCCAGGGTGTTCACCAAATGCATGGCAGTAGTTACGGCTCACCTGAGACGTCTAGGATTCCAGGTGTTTCCTTATCTAGATGACTGGTTCCTCACTGCTACCACCAGGCAACAACTTATAGAGGCACAGGATTATACCATCACATCCTGTGCTCAACTAGGCATCACAATAAACTTCGAAAAATCTGCCTTGTTGCCTATCAGTCTATTGCATACATAGGAGCAGAGCTAGACACAAGAAGAACGATTGTAAAATTGCCTCAGGAAAGAGTTTCCATTATTCAACAACAGGTGTCACTTCTCCTGAGGAGTGAAAGAATTCAAGTCAAATATGTCCTTCAAGCTCTACGGTCCATGGCAGCAGCCATTCTTCTACTTCCCTTAGCATGCTTTCACATGAGAATCCTTCAGTGGCTTCTTTTCACACAATGGTCCTTCCAGGAATTACCCATGTCTCACATGATGCTAATTATGGAATCTTGCAAAAGACACCTTTCCTGGTGGATGGTCTCCCCACTAGTGACTCAGGGCAGACCTTTCATGGAATTCCATCCGGTTGCCACAGTGACCACGGATGCTTCCCTGATAGGGTGGGGGGCATTATCTAGGGAAGACAGTCCAAGGCACTTGGCAACCTCATGAGTACCACTTGCACATCAACGTCCTGGAGATGAGAGCAGTGCTCCTAGCGTTGCAAGCTCTTCAAGACTGTCTCCCTGCTGGGACTATTGCAGTACAGACGGACAACATGTCAGTGGTTTGGTACATCAACAAACAGGGCGGAACCAGGTCCTTACCTCTTGTGCCGAGAGGCCCTCAGACTGTGGCAATGGGTGATTTCCTCCCAATGTTTTCTGACAGCAACGCATATCCCTAGGAAATCCAACGCAATAGCGGACAGGCTCAGCAGGGCTATCCTCATGCCGCACAAGTGGTCTCTGAAACAGGAAATTGTGGATCTTATTTTTCGCAAATGGGGACAGCCTTGCTGTGATCACTTTCCCTATCCACTCAACAACAAATGCAGCAGCTACTTCTCCCTTGTTCCTCCTCCAGGTCAGACACCTAGGGACACTCTAGTCCACAATTGGCCTCAGGGACTGCTTTATGCATTTCCCCCCTTCCCCCTAATTCCAAAAGTCATTCAGAAAGCAAAATCGTTGGGTTGCAAGATGATCCTCATTGCCCCCTATTGGCCTCGACAGATTTTGTTTCCGTTCTTTCACCCCCACCTTCTAGCCCAGCCTTGGGTTCTGGACCCAGAGCCTGACCTCTTGATTCATTAATCAGGCGGGTTACACCAATCCCTCCAATCTCTCAAGCTCACAGCTTGGTTATTCCACTTCCAATCTTAGCCAGGCTCCCCAATATTTCCCCAGCAGTCCGTGATATTATTGTTTCCTCCCATAAGACAACTACAAGGAAAGTTTATGCTAGCAAATGGAAAAGATTCTCTTACTGGGCAGAATCCAGGAATTTAGATGCTTTTACAGCTTCTGTACATGAAATTGTGGATTTCTTAGCAGAACTGTTTCCCCTGCAATCTCTCAAGCTCACAGCCTGGTTACTCCACTTCCAATCTTAGCCAGGCTCCCCAATATTTCCCCAGCAGTCCGTGATATTATTGTTTCCTCCCATAAGACAACTACAAGGAAAGTCTATGCTACCAAATGAAAAAGATTCTCTTACTGGGCAGAGTCCATGAATTTAGATCCTTTTACAGCTCATGTACACAAGATTTTGGATTTCTTAGCAGAACTGTTTCAGTCTGGTGAAGCTGCTGCTACCATCAGAGTACAGCTAGCTGCCATTTCAAATTTTCACATTTGAGTTTTTAACTCGAGCATAATGTCTCACAAACTCTGTAAGGCCTTCATGAGAGGTACATATCTACTTAGACCCCCATTGAAAGAGCCCCTTCCACCTTGGGATCTCAATTTGGTTCTGGTCTCCTTGATACTGCCACCCTTTGAACCAGCAGCAGCATGTTTTTTGAAATTTCTGTCTTGGAAAACTCTATTTCTAGTTGCTATTACTTCTGCCAGACGTGTTTCAGAACTCCATGCCCTATGTGTTCACCCTCCATACCTGTTTTTTCACAAAGACAGAGTTTCTCTGAGAACTAACCCATCTTTTCTACCTAAAGTTTGTTCAGAACACAATTTGAATCAATCCATTGAACTTCCTGTCTTTTTCCCTAATCTTTCCAACAAGGCAGAATACAGATTACACCAACTGGATGTGCAAAGACAACTACGTTTCTATCTCCATAGAACTAAAGAGCTGAGAAAATCAGATCAGTTGTTCCTTTCATTTGCTAACAACAAACAAGGCCTTCAGGTTTTAAAGTAACCTTGTCAAATTGGTTATCAGACACCATTGCCTATACTTACCATTTGCGACAAAAAGATCTTCAAGCAAGACCCAAAGGTCATTCAACCAGGTCAATAGCTACTTCGGTAGCTTTTCAATCTAGATTGCCCATATATTCGATTTGTGCAGCAGCTACTTGGGCAGATCCTCATACATTTATTTCTCAGTACAAAGTAGATGTGGTCTCCCGCGGCAGGGCTTCCCTTGGTTCCACAGTTCTGAAGAGTCTGTTCCAGTGAGCCACCCAGGATTGAGGTGCTAGGGACGCTGTCCCATCCAGCAAGAATGAAGATGAGATTGGACAACTTAACATAAAGAAGTTATGTACCTACCATAACGTTCCATGTTAGTTGTCCTTCATCTCGCCTTCCTTCTTGCGTCACTCCCTCCTTCCCCCTTCCTCGAGGATTGAGAGGAGTTTTTTTAATGGTTTCACTGGCTAACTTGTTTTGTTCTTAGTTGCTTCCCAAGCAAACCATGACAATTTACTGTATATCCAGGTTTATTAATAATGGATTATCTTCTATGATTATGTCTATTGTGAGCTATCTCAAATGAGATCTGGGTAGCTGACGCTGGGCATTCTGGGATAAGGGGTAGCCTCGAGCCAGTAAAGAGCTCTCGAGCTATAGAAAGTGGCCGAGTTGGAGCAGAGGATCGGCTCCGAACCCATCCAGCAAGAAGGAAGGCGAGATGAAGGACAACTAACATGGAACGTTATGGTAGGTACATAACTTCTTTATCAATATGCCACTTGCTGTGAAGTATCAGCTAAAGTAATCGCTCTGGCAAATTGCTTCAATAACTGGTACAGTTAGCCTGATTTCTTATGCTATTACTTCCTAAATGTGCAATAGTCAAGAGTGAGTCACTATGCCGTACATGTGCAATATGGACATCAGAATATGTCATACTACAACTGATGAAGTGCAGTATTCTAAGCAATCACAATGTGAAGTCATAGTCTTGCAATACCTACTAGTATAATATTGGCTAATGTCTTCTTGTGCAATTGTGGTAATTTATTGTATTAATGTTTTAATTATTACTGTATGTGCATTAGTCTTACTGTCATTCAAACTGTGTGTTCACTGTTATGTCTTGAATGGGGACCAAAGCAACGTAATTTTGTTCAGCTTCCACTGCTGTGTATATCTGATCAACATTCAAGTTTACTTTGACTTTTGACTTTGACAGTTCAGACCACTTGCAGGAGATTCCTCTGTTTTCTACTGGGTCACCTCACTGTCAGTTTACTTCTTTACTTTCTGGGCTTTCCAAGCCCCAAGAGTTTTCACAGGGTCTATATTACCAAAGTGAAAAACCCTATGCGCGAATACCAAAACATCGACCCTTATACCGTGAACCGCGAAAATCCCAAATGCACTAAACCACAAAAAAATATCGAACTGTCATAGTCGGCCAACCCCACCATCCGCTACATACTACCTACCCAAACAAAATAAATCAACCACATACATACACTAACCAATCCCTACTTCTAACCTAAACTAAATCACCTCAACTCTACCTCCAACACTACACTAAACCCCACAAACACAACTATCTATGCACTCTCCTTAACCCCTCCCTAACCCTAAGGTCCATAACTACTGCACACATCCCCTACAGACATACACCTAAACAAAATAAATAATACACATACATACACTTAAAGAAACCCTACACCTAACACTACACTAACTCTTACATACATTACCTATCTATGCACTTACCTTAACCCAAATCCTAACACTAAAGTCCTGTCGCACACTTACCTTATGGAGCTATACCACAGACGGGCCAACCAAAACAAATCGACATTTCGAAATTCGCATTTTTGATCCTTTCGGTGTTTACGTACTCCGCGCAATATGGTTCAGCGTCTTCGTATTTGCCTAAAGGGATTTTCGATCGCGTAATAGGAACCCGTTTTCACAAAGTGTCTAGTCATCACCTTATGCCAGACCCAGGGAATTCATATTTTTCCTTACTTAGATGACCTGTTAATTCAGACTATTTCACTATAAATTCTCCTACAGCATGTCCAGTTCACCCTCCTCCTTCTCCTGTCTTAGTTGAGATTCATGATCAGTTACAGAAAATCCTCCCTGCAGCCAGCTCAGGACCTAGTTTGTCTGGGTTGCAGGCCAGACACAAAAATAATGCAAGGCTGTGTACCTCAAGAGAAGGTGCAGTGCCTTACAAACTACTTCTACAACCTTGCCTCCCTCAGGCAGTGCTCAGCCAAGGAGATCCTAAGGGCCATGAGGTTCATGTCAGCTACTATCCCAATGCTCCTACTAGCAAGACTCCATGTATGGAAAATCATGGTACCTGAAAACAGTTTGGATTCAGCACTCTTACCCTCTGGACACAATAATTTCCCTTTTACCCTGTTTCAGATGGGAACTCTTATGGTGGCAGGATCAGGTGAAACTCAACCTAGGGCTTCCCTTCACTTCTCCAGCTCCAGTTCCGGAAATACACACATATGTCTCAGATGAGCCATGGGGGCCTGGACAGGCACCCAACAAGTATGGGCAGAATGTAGCCAATGTTACTGAAGGAGCACATCAGCATGAAGAAAATGAGCACCATCAACCCACCTCTACATGTCTTTTCACATCTCTGGAAGCCAGATACCCTACGAGAGTTCGCAGTCGACACATCCTTTACTGTTGAGGGGTTCCTTAGATAGATTTGTTTGCTTCAAAGGCCAACAAACAACTTCCACTATTTTGCACCAGGGAACCTTGCCCCACATGTGGAGGACAGATGCTTTTATTTTTCAGTGAGCAGGGAAGTTCCTGTACATCTTCCATCCACTACCTCTCATTCAAAGAGTTCTTCTAAAGACCCAAAGAGAAAAAACAGCTCTAGCTAGTGATTCCCTTTTGGTAAACACAGCAATGGTCCCATCTTCTTTTTCTCCTAGCCAGGGGCAAATACTACAAACTGCCACACAAAGGGGATCTCATCACACAACAAAAACGGTTATTGCTTCACCCCAATCTGTCACCCCTATACCTAACACTGTTGATGATTGGGTTCTAATTCCTTACAGGCATCATTTTTCTGAGGATGTTGTTAAGGTTCTCCAAGAAGGCAAGAGACCTACCACTTTAAAATCTTACATAACCAAAAGGAAGTGATCATCCTATTGATGACAAAGGAATAGACAGGACCCCAACCAATTAGTGGTATCTTACATTCTGAAATATCTGTGTTAGCTCTTAAATACAGGTCTAGCCTATTTTTCCATTGAAGCCCATTTGTCAGCCATCTCAACTTGTTTACCTCACTCTCCTTCTTGTCTCTAGATCTGAGGTCAAGTTATTCCTTAATGGGTCCAACATCTTAGACCACCTAGAAAGCCAATTATCACTACTTGGGACCTTGACTTTGTGTTGGAAAAGCTTACCTTTAGAACTTGCAAAATCAGCAAACCTTAACTTCTACACCTGGAAAACTGTCCTATTTTTGGCCCTCATTATAGCTAGGAGAGTTTCAGCGCTTCGGGAACTTATTGCCATTCCTCCCTTTCTTGTTTTTCAGAAAGACAGGGTGACCCTCAGGGCTAATCCTTCATTCTTTCATAAAGCAGTTAACAGGCTGTTTTCTTAGTCAGGTCATAAACCTACTTACCTTCTTTCCCAACAGAATTGGGGGGGGGGGGTACTGCATTCTCTGGACATTCACAGACAGTTAAGATTCTATTTGCACAAAACAAAATCCATTTGGAAATTTGATCAACTTTTTGTTTCATTCATGGACTTTAAACTGGGCCCACCTATATCCAAGCAAACCACTGCAAGTTCCTTCCTTTGTAACTCTCTGCATGGCAATTCTTTGCCCTCATGCTGTCGAGCTCACTATAACAGGGCAGTAGCAACCTGTGGAACTTTTCTACAGAGAAGTGGATGCCGCCACCTGGTTATTTATTTATTGACCGGGAAAGTCCGACTGGATGAGAAATCCATTTTCAGCGGAGGCCTGTCGAGAAAAGCTCCACATAAAGTGCAGACATTTTTGACAGTGTACGATTTAGATTACACATACAATTTAGTTCAACATCTTCCAATCAAGAATGAGAATATACTTTATGGCTTAAAGTATTATTACATAAGATAAATAGACATTACACATAAGTTTGGTTCAGCATGTTATATTCAAGAATGAGAAGTATACAGTGTATCTTAATGCAATATTAACTAAGATAAGTAGACATGGTAAAGCTCAAATATGAAGGAGTATTAATTTGCAGACTAGGGAAAAGAGAGATGTTGAGAGTCTAGGTAAAGGAGTAAGAGCGATGTTTAGAGGCAAGGAAAGGAGTGTGAGGGAAGTGTTAGAAAGGTATATTTTGAGGTGTGGAGTTTGGTGGAGATGATATATGAATAATAGGTAGACATTTATGGAAAAAGGATGCAAAGGTATAGGTCATAGAACCGGGGAAGAGATTGGGATTGAGGGTGGTAGGGAGGTGGAAAGGACAGAGAAATGAAAGGGAAACGGGTAGTAATGTGATTGTGAATAAAGAGAATTGAGATGGATTATGTTAGTCTGTGGGAGAGGAACAGGGACAGATATGGGTGTTGCGAAGGTGTTTTTAGAGTAAGTTTGAAGGTCCTTAAGGAGTCTAAAATGCTGATATCTTGGGGCAGGGTATTCCATTGTTTTGCACTTGTACAAGAGTAGAGGTTTATACCAGCTCTTTTACGAGGCTTATGTACTTCTAAAAGTAGTTTATTAGTAGAGCGGACGCTTCTGGGTGGTGTATACAGTTGTAGTCTATGTTTTAATGCTGCAGCTGTCACACTTGTGTATTAATTTGTGTGCTTGAGTTAATTGCACATAACTTAAGTTATTGTGTAAAATCAAGCCAATTTAATTCATTGAGAGCAAGGCAGTGATGTGTGCAATGAGATAGGCCAGTGGCAAATTTAGCAATTTTGAAACATGACTGAAACTTGTTTTTGAGAGACATGTGGAGGTATGTTAGGATGGGGGACCCATACAAGAGGGATGGGAGTAAATAAGTATTGGCAAGTGTTTTTTTTTTTTTTTGGTGGGGTTGTCCAGGAATTGTTTGTTCCTGTAGAGTTTGCCTAGCTTAAAGTGTGTGTTTTTTATGGCATTTAGTATGTGATGTTCAAAGGAGAGTTTATTGTCAGTGATGATGCCCAGTAGCTTTGCTTGAGTTACTGTTTCTCCATTATTTAGTGAGTATATTTTGAAGTTGTGGAGAAGAGGCTTTGGTGTGAACATTAACAGTTTGTTCTTTTTGGGGTTTAGTAATACTTTTGCATTGTTTAAACAGGTTTCAACAGAGGTGAAAGCATTTTGAGTTATTTTTTAGAAGGTTGAAGGTTCATAGGTAGGTACTAGGCTATTGGCCCTAGGGCCTATACAAGCCTAGCCAAAAAGGTACCCTGGCTTTTGGCACCCAAGAAAATTATTTTCCTGTGACCCTTTTGAGCAGAGCCACAGAAGTGATCCCTGGGGTGAATTTCCCATTTCCCATCCAATCATCAAGATTTTTCTTGAAGAGTGCTAATGAGGAGCTCTGTTTGACATAGATAGGTAGTCTGTTTCAGAGTATGGGAAGTCTCTAGGACAGGAATCGATCTCTCCAGCATGTTCTGTTTAATGTGGTGACAAGGTTTAGGTCCCTGCAGCGTGTAGCTCGGAAGGATTGGGATTTCTTTAAGTGGAGCATGTCCAACAGCTCTGGGTTTGAAGTAGCTTTGTATGTTAGGCAGAGATTGCCTCCGAGTCGGTGATATGCGATGGAGTGAAGCTGGAGTTTTTTTGGACGGTCTGCATAGGGCATCTGTTTGAGGCCAGTAATCCTCTTTGTGAGGTATTTCTGTGGCCTTTCCAGTTGTTGTAGATGTCTTGTGAGGTACATACCAAAAGGGGCGTTGTACTCTATAATGGGTCTAATGAGTGATGAGTAGAGGGGAACAATGACCTCTTTTTTTCTGGATGAGAAATCTTTTGTGATGAGGTGTGCAATGTAGAAGGATTTCCTGACCACTATGGCGATGTGATTATCAAAGGAGAGACTACTGTCCATCAATACTGTGGACCAATACTGTGTGTGCATTATTGGAGGAGGAGCATATTGAATTAGTTTATCTGTACATAATCCGTATGTATCTGTATCTGTACATAATCTGTCATTAGCTATCTGTACATAATTTCACTAAACACTACAAGTTTGATGCCTTTTCATGATCCAAAGCATCCTTTGTAGATCAGTGTTATTTGGCCTCTTGGAAAGTTCTCCTACCTTGTGCAGTCAAAGAAACCTGGTTCAAAGCTGCGGAGAGCACCCCAGCCATACCAGATTACTCATCCTATCATTCATTTAGACCCCAAGCCATAGACAGCAAAACAAAAGGAGGTGGAGTTGCAATATATATAAAAGACATACACACCTCTAGGCTGGTCAAACAGCATGATCCACAGGAAATACTCCAGGTGCAGTTAACAACTGACAAGACCCCTATTCAAATCGTAGCTAGCTACAGGCCTCCAACTCTGACTCAAGATGCCCACTCCACTTATCTGGACCTCTTTGAATCTATCAAGATTCAACCCTTTACCCTGATCACGGGCGACTTTAACTATCCAACCATAGATTGGAAGAAATACTCATGCCAAAACACAAATGCCCAGAGATTCCTTGATTTCATCAATGCAAATGCCTTGGACCAGTTGGCTGACACCCCCACAAGAGGTGAAAATATCTTGGACTTGGTATTAACCAACATGAGTAACCAGTGCTGCATCCCTATAGTGTCATCATCCCTGGTAAGATCCGACCCCAAAGCAGTCACTTTCAAAGTCACCCCCCCCCCCCAGCCAGAGTCAAACAAAAAAACTTCTCCAAAGCTGATTGCAACCTCCTGAGGGAAGGTATAAACAGCTGCACAGCCCCCTCCCCCTCCACAGAAACTGACACATATGTCCAAACTTACACCAAAGTACTATATGAGTATTTATATAGCTGCATGTAGTCAGGAATAACAGACAAGACAAAATCATCCTCCTCAAGAAGAGTAAACCAGTTTGGTGGACATCTGCAATAAATAAACTATAATGAAAGAAAAACATTGCTGTCCAGGACCAAGAAGGAGCAGGTGTTTAATTGGAAGCAATCTCTCCTTAGCCTAAACAGGAAAATAAGAGCACTAGTGAAATCCTCCAAAGCAAACTTCCAGTCCAAACTGGCCACATCTACTAAAGACAGTCATAAGGCTTTCTTCACATATGTCCACAATCTCAAGAGAAGCACCCAGATCTGCTCAGAACTGGTGGTCAAGGACAACACATACCACAAACCCTGTAGATATAGCCAAATTGCTGACAGACAGGTTCAGTGAAAACTTCACTTCTCTGTTCCCCCCATCAGTAAAACAGGACATCCCCAGTAACAGCCCCCCTCCCCTTATCCCTAGGGAGCAAGTCATCACTGCCCTCTCAAAGGCAATAAATACAGACTTCATGGGAACCGATAACATCCCAGGCTGCATCCTACATGAACTCTGGCAGGAACTTGCAGGACCATTAGGCACCCTATTCAACCAAAGCCTGAGCTTAATCCCAGTCGAGCAGAGGACAGCTACTGTCATCCATTTGCACAAAGGTGGAGCGTCCATCGATCCAAGATGTTATAGACCCATCAGCCTAACTAGCCTGATCTGCAAGGCCATGGAGTGGATTATCATGGACCTCATTAACAAGGACCTCGACAACCTCCAGACACTTGATCCGACACAGTTTGGTTTTGTTAAGTGGAGGTCATGCCTGTTAAATTTGGTTGACTTCTCTGTCACCAAGGCCATAGATGAGGGGAAGACGGTGCACACTGCCTACCTTGACCTGATCAAGGCCTTCGATACTATTCTCCACTCAGATATAATAGATAAACTCTCTCAACTAGGCATCAATCCATATCTTACCAGATGGGTAGCAAACTGGCTTACTGATAGAACCCACCTAGTGAAAGTAGGTGAAACCACCTCAAATAGTAGACCCGTAACAACTGGTGTACCCCAGAGATTGGTCTTTCGGCCTATGCTGTTTGGGATGTACTTCTCAGAGGTACAGGCCAAATTTAGTGCTATGGCTGACCGAGTTTGCAGATGACTGCAAGCTGGGTGCTGTCATCAATTCCTCTAGTGATGTGGACATCCTCCAAGAGGGTCTCATTCAAACAAATGACTGGTGCCAGAAACATGGCTTCAAACTGAATGCCAAAAAATGCATCATCATCCCTTTTGGGGAGAATGGTGTCCCTACAAATTATGACATTGATAATAAGGCACTAAGCACGCAGTCAGTCGTGAGGAATTTAGGAACCCAGGTTGATAGCAAACTGACTTTTGAACACTATATTGTCTCCATTGTACAGAAAGCTTTCTACATGGCCCACCTCATTAGTAGGGGTATCTCATCCAGGAACAAGGTGGTCATAACATCTATAAGATGATTATTGAATACAGTGCCCCTTTCGGCATGTACCTCGCAAAGCACATGCAGCAGCTGAAGAGACCACAGAGATTCCTCACCCGGAGAATCCAGGGCTTCAAACATCTACCCTAGATAGATAGGCTAAAAGCCCTGTCCCTCTACTCAGTCTCCTACAGACTCCTCAGAGTTGACCTCTGTCTGGCATAGAAAGCAATCTCAGACCCCGCCCTGATGGGACTGCTGCACATCCGCAAGTCAAGCTCCACTCGAGTAACCCACACACAAGACCTCAACCTGGTCTGTGACATTAATAGGACTTATTGGCGGGACAGATTTGTGTCCCAGAGACTCCCCCTTTCGTGGAATAGACTCCTCTCCACATAAAGCAGAGTACCTCATTAAACCTTTGTAAGTGCAACCTGGATAATTGGATAGGGAACAGAAATACACTCCTGGGATTCCACCAATGTCCCTGCCAGACAGTGGCATTAGGGTGCTGACTTGTTGGAACATGGGCTACATTCTTGGCTAGGCTTGTAAGAGCCTCAGGGCCAATAGCCTAGTAACTTCCTGTGATCCTATGAACCAACCACCCTTACTTTCCCTTTAGCTGTGCGAATCACCCATGTGTTAGGAATACCACAACAGTGATTTCATTTAGGGCATAGTACAGTTGTATAAGAAAATACCATATTGGTAGATGTCCTACTGATCATTGTCACAGTATTCCTTTCCACCCTCCTTCCCCTTTGCACTTACTCCCCCCCCCTCCCCCGAGTTCCTATCCTATTGGAAAGAGCCTAGAACAGAGGGAGATTTCTTACACCTGATACTGTGCCCCTCCTAGGTGACCAGTTTTCTGTTTCGGGGGTCTTCAGTCCACTGGCTTGTAATTGACCTGAGGATTTAAGCTCGTATGTTCACCTTATACCCCTATGCTTGTGAGCTGTGGTCACATGTCTGACGGACAATACTGGGAAGGTAAAGCTTTAGTTACCCAGCTGCACAACAGCAATGATACCCTGGTGTTAGAAATAGTGCAGCAGCGATCAGTAGGATACCTACTGTTATGGTAAATTCTTACATGACTGCACTTTTTCCCTTTATTGCAACTGGCCGGGGGCAATTATCATAAGCTTCTTCACAGACTGGATGCATTCACAGAAAAGCAGGGGGTGTTTGATACATCCCGACCCGAAACAACTACAGCTGACTGCCTGGATGATAGGGTCTTATTAATTTTTAGGCCGGTGTTTTATGAGGACATGCAGCATGTACTCATGGAGGCAAAAAAGCTTGTTAGTAGAAAATCATATTTTGGCAAATGGAAAACATTTTCTAGTTGTTGCCAACAAAAGAACCAACACACATTCAGGGCTAGTGTTTTTATGGCTTTACAATATTTATGTGAGTTACTACCCTATCGTCTATCTTACTCTACTTTCAAGGTTCATTTTTCAGTTATTTCTGCATGTCCACCAAGAGATTCCCCCTCCTTTAATGCAATGTAATCTGAAAATGTTTTTGAAAGTGGTTCTGCATAAGAAGCCTGCCAGAAAACCAGTGGTTCCTTCTTGGGATTTTTATTTTGTGTTAGAGAAGCTAACATTTGCTCCATTTGAACCAGCTCATCTGGCTGACTTGAGTTTCTTAACATGGAAGATAGTTTTTCTCATTGTGGCTTCTACAAGAAGAGTATCCTATGGTGGGATAGGGTTTCCTTGAGAATTCTCTCTTTTTTACAGTGGATATAAAAAGTGTACACACCCCTGTTAAAATGCCAGGTTTTTGTGATATAAAAAGTGAGACCACAATAAATAATTTCAAAACCTTTCCCACCTTTAATATGACCTATAACCCGTACAATTCAATTGAAAAAAAATCGGTTAGGGGAAAAATATAAAAAATAAAAAAAAAAAATACAATAAGCTGGTTGCATAAGTGTGCACACCCATAAACTAATACTTTGTTGAAGTACCTTTTGATTTAATTACAGCATTCAGTCTTCTTGGTAGGAGTCTATCAGCATGGTACATCTTGACTTGGCAATATTTGCCCACTCTTCCTTGCAAAAGCACTCCAAATTCTGTCAGATTGTGAGGGCATCTCTTGTGCACAGTCCTGTTCAGGTCACCTCACAGATTTTCTATTGGATTTAGGTCTGGGCTCTAGCTGGGCCATTCCAAAACTTCAATTTTTTTCTGGTGAAGCCATTCTTTTGTTGATTTGGATGTATGCTTGGGGTCATTGTTGTGCTGAAAGATGAAACTCCTCTTCATCTTCAGCTTTCTAGCAGATGCCTGAAGGTTTTGGACCAAAAGTGACTGGTATTTGGAACTGTTCATAATTCCCTCCACCTTGACTAAAGCTCGAGTTCCAACTGAAGAAAAGCAACCCAAAGCATGATACTGCCACCACCATGCTTCACCTTGGGTATGGTGTTCTTTTGGTGATGCAAAGTGCATTTTTGCTCCAAATGTACCTTTGGAATTGTGGCCAAAACGTTCAACCCTGGTCTCATCAGACCATAATATATTTTCCCACATGCTTTTGGAAGACTTGATGTGTTGTTTTGCAAATATTAGCTGGGCCCTGGATGTTTTTCTGTGTAAGAAAAGGCTTCCGTCTTGCAACCCTACCCCATAGTCCAGACATATGGAAAATACAGGAGATTGTTGTCACATGTAATGCGCAACCAGTACTTGCCAGAAATTCCTGCAGTTCCTTCACTGTTGCTGTAGGTCTCTTGGCAGCCTCCCCGACCAGTTTTTGTCTCGTCTTTTCATCAATTTTGGAGGGATGCCCAGTTCTTTGCAAAATTACTGTTGTCCCATATTTTCTCCACTTTTATGCAACCAGCATATTGTACGTTTTGTATTTGTCATATTTTTTCCCTTAACAGATTTATTTGTTTTTCAATTGAATTGTATAGGTTATAGGTCACATTAAAGGTGGGAAAAGTTTTGAAATGATTTATTGTGGTCTCATTTTTTTATATCACAAAAACCTGGCATTTTAACAGGGGTGTGTGCACTTTTTATATCCACTGTATGTGTAAAGTGGTATCAGAATTTACATTAGGCTACTCTATCTTCCTATTTTCTTTCCAGAATCTAAAACAGGGGAGCAAGAATACTTGGTATCTTGGATGCCCTCTTACAACTCGGGTGCTATTTTGACAGAGCAAAATCTTTTAGCGCTTCTGATCAGTTGTTTATTTCTTGTGAAGGTAAGAAGGTACATCTGTGTCAGAGCAAACTATTTCTCAATGGTTGGCAAAGGGTTTTACCCTTTACTTTTCTCACCTCAGTGGTCAAGACTCACATTTCCAGAGCCTTATGTATGGCCCAGAAGTATTCTAGAAGCAGCAACTTGGTCCTCTGTGCATATTTTTGCAAAGTGCTCTAAACTAAAGTCCTTCTCTATGTCTAGGACAAGCTTATATAGGATCATTCTCGAAGGGCTTCTGATCCCATCCCCTTCCACCTCCCAATTATTTTAAGCTATGGTAATCTACCCATAAAGCATAGGCTGCTGCAGCAGTGATCATAATGATGAACAAAGAATAGTTGCTTAAGTAAATTTACCATAACAGAAGATGTTTGGCTTATCTCTGCTACAGTTGCTGAGCCCTCCATTCCTTCACTCTCTTGTTTTTGTGTATTTTTTTATGCCAGGGTGTGGACATGTATTCATTTTTTCTTTGCCTAGCAATGTCCTGTCAGGGCTTAGCCTCCTCCATCAGTTGACATAAAAGGTCTGTAGGGTTTGGTGCCAAAACCTGACTTTTTAATCAACTCAGCTTGAGCTAACTAGCGGTTTGTTTGCAGGGAATGTGCCCTGAAGCTTTGGAAGCTGGCCAGTTTTTATATCCTTAATGAGATGTAACCCCATATATCTTAGGCTACTGCAGCTTGATCATTTGAATGTGTACTGTTATGGTAAGTTTACTTACCAACTATTCTTTCTTTGTGTTCTTCTCTGGCTTCATCTTAAGTAGCAAGCCATCTTCAGGCTTTGGTTTCTACGCTACAAAGTCATGCATGAGAATAATGCATCATGACAAAGTGAAGTCTTACTAAGAGAAGGGTAAAGGTAGGGAAGACATTTTGCCCCACTGCATTCGTCATGCATAGCAAAAGACAGATGACTACACCATGCATAGTTCCATTCAGGGGAGGGACAGGCATGCCATATTATCATCTAATGGAAGCCGCACGTTTGTAGCATTCAAAGCATGAAATTATCCATGTAAAAGAAAATTTGCTACTATCCCAAAAAATTGCTACTTTACTTATCCCTTGTTAGAGTATTAATTGAATACTGTTCCCCCTTTGGCATGAATCTGTCTAGTCCCATGCAACAACTGGAACACCTACAGGGATGCCTTACTAAAAGGATACAAAGCTTAAACGATGTGTCTTACATGGTCGGACTCATAGCCCTTTCACTGTAGTCTGTATCCTACAGACTGCTAAGAGATTACCTGTGTCTGGCTTAAAAAGCATCCTTCGACCCTGTACTGATGGATTTGCTGCAAATCAGCAAGTCATCTGGCATCAGAAATACTTGGTCTAGGGATCTAAACCTCTTCTACAACATAAACAGAATGATTTGGTGGGACAGCTGTATCTCACAGAGGATACTGCCGCTCTGGAATGGCCCCCCAGCCATGTAAAAGAAAGTCTGTCTCTGTCCATAGTCAAGTGCAACTTGGCTCTGTGGATGGGAAACAAAAAAATTATCCCCTGTACTACTAATGGACAGAGGCAGCTCCTAAATGCTTTATCATATCCATGGGCCTCTCAAATTATATATGGCATGATCCCATTTAATCTCATTAAGGGTAGTATAATTACTGACCATGGAGTGGACAAGGCCAGTCTCTAACCAAATAGAATAGGTTAATTTGAGCAGAAAAAGAGAAATAGGGTAGGCTTAAAATGGCCTGCTAGCCAACTACTTACCTGTGCACCTATAATGAAAAAGTGGCTCCACACCTTTAGATGTCGCAGCTACACTTTGATGTTTGCCCAAACTGACATAGTCATTTGAATATTACTTAAGTGGTGATAAAATAGCATTTGGTTAATATTTGTGAACATGCACTAGGACTGCATTTCACAGCCTTAACATACGAGTCATTTCTTTGAGTGCACTGAAAGATTTTTGTTATTGTTTTCATGTTTAGTCAGATCCCTTTCAGGAAAGCACTTCAAATACGTTCAGTGGCTTTCTTGCTTTTTTATGTTAGTTCAGTGTGTCCTGTAGCACTCAGAGTCAGTATAATGAAATACGCCACATCTTGGAGCATCTGTCTTTGGAAAACAAATTGCATCTACTCATTGCAGAAAAGGTAACAATTATTCTTCGTATTTAATAAAACCTAATAATAATATATGCTTCATTACTGCTACAAGACATCATTCATGTGCTGTCATGCATTTTGTGTTGCATCATGGATACTAAGTAGCAGTTTGTCCTTTGATACACATGTGATGAGGTAATAAAGACTTGATTATGCATGATACACAGGTGATGAGGTAATAAAGACTTGATTATGCCATCTTGAGGTCTGCTACATCAAGGCATAGAGTACACTTTTGTATATATATATTTATGAGTGTAGTAAAGTCAGCGTTGGAGTGTGGCAATGTTTTTTTGTGCCTGGTGACTAAGATTTTTGAGGACACTGATGTATTTAGATTTGAATCTCTCAGGTCTCTGAAATTGTAGTGCTTAAACAAATACATGCATTATATTCAGTAGTGGGTCGGATAAGATATAAGTAAAGCATAATTAAGTTTTTGTTGGATCTAGTGGAGATACCTTTGGAAATTAGATGAAGGGCTTTCTAAACTTTTATGGAGACATTATGGTCAAATGATATGGAATTATCAGTTAGAGTGCCTAGATCCCTTACAACATTGTCTGATTGGTGGGATGGATGTCTTGTGTACTAGAATTAACTGTGCTCCATTTTTTTATTTTTAATTTGCAACCATTGTCCTTGCACCAGTTGTTAATGTGGTCTAAAAGCAATCGTGAGTCAGTTGAACAGCAAATAACAACACCAACTTGTTAACTAGGCAGGCTTTCTACATTGTTCCAGAAAAAAAGTGTTGGCTCTTGGAGATTACTACAGTAAACTGTCAGTTAACCGGCACCCATGGGGATTGGTAGATGCCGGATGTAGTTTCTGGCTGCTTGAGAGTTACTATTAAAAATAGGCCTGACTAATAGTGTACCGTATACTGTTTGTTTGGTTTGACTTGTTCTTAGGTTGGAGAGAGAGCGAATTTATTCCTATCTTCCTTTTTAAAACTCTAAAAACATAAGGTATGGTTTTGCAGGGGGGAGGGTGACAGAAAATGGAAAACATGAAAATTGTACTGTATTTCTTTGATTTTTTTTTTCTGGTTGCTTGAGTTTCAGTTAACTGAGAGTGTACTATAATCAATTTTGGGACAATTGTGAGTCAGTTGAAGATAGAATAAAAACATCAAATTACTAACCAGGCAGGTTGTCTACATTGTCCCAGAAAAAATAATTGGCTAATGGAGATTAATAATAGGTTCATAAGTGTTTACTAGGCTAATGACCACAAGGGCCTTTTTAAGCCTAGCAATGCATCACAGATCTCTGATGAGTTCTGATGCTCCTGATAAGTGAAAGCATGGGCCTGGGAGATGAACCATTTACAGGTTACCTGTGTCCGTTAGAGACATAGGTGCCAAACCAGGGATGAATTTCCGGTTTCCCATCCAACTATCCAAGTTGCACTTGAATTGGATTAAGGAGGAACTCTGCTTCACATAGATGAGGAGCCTGTTCCATAGACTGGGCAGTCTCTGGGATACATACCTATCTCTCCAGCAGGTTCTGTTTATATCAGTATTATATATTAAGTCTTTAGAATGGGTAATTCTGGTGTTTGTTTGTTTTGTGGATATGCAGGAGGTCCATCAGATTGGGGTCTGACAATGCCCTTTATGCCAGGCGTAAATCTCCCTTCAAAAGCCTGTAGGAGACAGAATACAGGGATAGGGCCTTGAGGCTGTCTGTATAGGACATTTTACTCACCCTGTATTCTTTTAGTGAGGAACCTGTGTGGATGTTGGAATTGTTGGATGTATATGCCTGGTTAGGTACATACGAAAGGGGCATTGTACTCAATGATAGGTTTGATGAATGCCGAATACAGTGGAACAATGACTTCCTTGGACTTAGATGCCATACCTTTGTTTGTAAGTTGCACAACATAGAATGATTTCCTTGCCACTGTAGACATGTGATGGTTAAAGGCTAGATTACTGTCTATCTTTGCTCCTTTGCTCAAATGCCGTATACTGACCGCCTCAAAAAACTCCAGCTTTACTCCGTAGCATATCACCTATTCCGAGGCGATCTCTGCCTAACATATAAAGCTATGTCAAACCCAGAGCTGTTGGACATGCTACACCTAAAGAAATCCCAATCCCTCTGAGCTACACGCTCTAGGGACCTAAATCTTGTCACCACAATAAACACAGCATGCTGGAGGTTTAGATTCATGTCCCAGAGACTTCTCATACTCTGGAACAGGCTACCCATCTATGTCAAGCAAAGTTCTTCATTAGCACTCTTCAAGAAAAATCTTGATGAGTGGATGGGAAATAGGAAATGCACCCTGGGGATCACTTCTGTGTCTCTGCTCAACAGTGGCACAGGAACATAACTTTCTTGGGTGGTGTAAGCCAGGGAACCTTTTTGGCTAGGCTTACATAGGCCCTTGGGCCGATAGCCTAGTACCTACCTATGAACCTAAGTCCCTGACTACTGGGTCAACTCTGTGGGGTGTGTTGTCAATATGATAGTTACCAGGTCTGATGAATACCGAATAGAGTGGAACAATGACTTCCTTGGACTTAGATGCCATACCTTTGTTTATAAGTTGCACAACATAGAATGATTTCCTCACCACTGTAGACAAATGATGGTTAAAGGCTAGATTACTGTCTATGTGTGTTCCTAAGTCCCTGACTACTGGGATCAACTCTATGGGGTGTGTTGTCAGTATGATAGTTAGCAGGGATGGATGACTTCCCAAAGAATACTGTTATGCATTTGTTTTAGTCTATTGCTCTGACACCAGCTGTTTGTCTGTGTCAACCGCTCCTGGAGATCATTTGTGTCAGTGTGAGATTCAGTGACAGTTCCTAATTTGCTGTCATCTGCAAATTTAGACAGCCAGAGACCACTGATATTGGCCTTCACTTCTGAGAAGTAAATGCCAAAAAGGAATGCTCCAAGGACTGATCCCTGAGGGACTCCTCTTGTGACTGACCTCTTTGTAGAGATAGACTCCTCAATTCTAACTTCCTGGGTCCTGTCTGTGAGCCAGTTAGCTATCCACCAAATGACATACGGGTTTGTACCTAACCTCTTGAGTTTGTCAACAATGCCCGAGTGTGATATTGTGTCAAATGCCTTGGCCAGGTCAAGGTGGGCAGTATGAATGATTTTACCCTTGTCCATTGCTTTGGTGACCTTCTCAAAGAAGTCCACCAGGGTTAAGTAGGCATGATCTGTCCTTTAAGAAACTAAACTTGGTTGGGTCCAGTGTCTGGAGATTTGCTATATCTCTTGATCATCTCCATGATAATTCATTCCATGGATTTACATACAAGACTCAAAATGAAATGTATATTTTTCATTTGCCTGTAGCAACACACAAGTCTTGTACTTCTCTTTTTATACTGCACAGATTCCTTCATCAGTTTCATTCATTTAACATTAAAACTGTGCCATTTGCAGTGGACTCCTCTCATTCACATTATGAGGTAGGTACCGCAATTTTGAAGACTTGTAGAAATTTGCTAATGAGGTAATACAGAGTATAATTTAAACAAGAAACCATCATGCTGTAAATGAATAACAAGTTTTCACGCAAGCAGTATTTTATTATAGAATACCAAAACTACAGGTAAAAAAAAACTTCTCAGTGGAAAAAAGTGGTTAGAAAAGAGCAAGACCTTTTCTATAGATGCTTAAAACAGGGAACACTGTGAAAACACTCTCTCAGAACACAAATAACACCATGCAAGGAGGAGCCCCTCCTCTGCCAGGCCAAGGTATGGTGGTGGGGATACTGCGGAGGATAAACCATGACCTTGCAGGTCTGTCATTATGCTTAAGTACATAGTTTTCAAATGTGACATGGTCTAGTTTACCTTTCTCAAGCACTAGGACACAGTTCCCAGTAAATTTGCATGGGTGACCTCATGAAAGGGTTCCCTGAATAATTGTGTCATCAGAGAAGGTCTGGGACTTGAGGCCACATCCATTTTGTAATGTCTTGCAAAACAGCTCAAAGAAGTCCAGGTTGCAGTTGCACATGTTATCTATGGAGGTCGTATTGAAAAAGTTTTTTTTAAGTAGCAACCAACTTTGTGGAATTCACTCTCGACTCAACTGTCAATGTCTTATTAGATTTACCATAACAATTTTTGGCAGTATGTTATATTTATCTTATCAAAGAATCAGCAAACTAAACAAAGTTGATTTGAATCATCTTGCCCATTTTGTTAGAAGTGTGGATCAGAAGTAATTGTGGATCTTTTTGAAGTATTTTATCCTGCTCAGATAAAATTATAACTGTTTATGCATGCTTATATTGTGCAATACTTACTGTCCTTTGTTAGCATAGTTTGAAAGGAAGACTGGAAGACTGATAACTTGCTTAAGATTAGCCTCCATAGCTATCTTGGACATGAAGGTAAGATTAGTTAGTAGGCCTGCCTTGTTTTCATGGAAGACCTGATAAGGAAAAAAGTATAAGAAAAACCTAGCCAAGCTACAGTTTTCACTGTGTGATACCTTAAACCGCCTGTAATAGAGGCTCATGGGATATATGCAAATGAACCCTTAAGGACAACAGATTGTTCAGGTCTATGCTTTTTCATTTTTTCTTCATCTAAGACTTTATGGACAGATTCAAGCAAATACCACCAGCTATGGACATGCATGCTTCGGCCTTCTTATGACCTTATCAGTACAGCATAAGTGGACTATTACTCTAGAAACACAGGGTCTTTAACCCAGCTAATGCCAATAACCATTAAGATGTCTGCAGAATATCCCAATTAACAACTGAACCAAAAAGTAAAAAGGTCACAAAGACAAAACAATTAGTAAAAACAATAAGAAAAACCTAGCCAAGCTAGAGTTTTCACTGTGTGATAAATTTAACCTCCTGTAAGGCCCATGGGATGTATGCAAATAACCCTTTAAGGACATCAAGTGTTTCAGCTATATGGCTAGTCAATGTCCATGACTGTTTACTTTTTCCTTTTAAAGTCTTTATGGATAGATTTGGGCCAACAAAGCCAAATGCCACTAGCTGTGGACATGCTTGTTTTGACCTTCTTATGACCTCATTAGCACAAAATAAGTGGACTGTTTGGCTGTACTGTAGAGACACAGGGTCTTTAAACCCAGCTGATATCCATAACCATCAAGATGTCTGCAAAATATCAACTAAACCAAAAAATAAAAAGGTCACAGACAAACCAATTAATAAAAAATTATAAGAAAAAACTAGCCAAGCTAGAGTTTTCACTGTGTGATACCTTAAACCTCCTGTAATAGAACCCCATGGGATATATGCAAATGAGCCCTTAAGGACATCATGTGATTTAGCTATAGGACTACTGAATGTCCATGACTTTTTCCTTTTTAAGTCTTTATGGACAGACTCGGGCTGTCTGCCCATAAAGACTCAAAAAGGAGAAAGATTAACTTCATGGACAATTCAGTAGCTATATAGCTGAAACACTTGATGTCCTTAAGGGGTCATTTGCATGTATCCCATGGGCCTCTATTACAGGAGGTTTAAGGCATCACACAGTGAAAACTCTAACTTGGCTAAGTTTTTCTTATAATTTTTTGCTAATTGTTTTATTTGTGTGACCTTTCTTACTTTTTGGTTTAGTTGTTAGTTGGGATGTTTTGCAGACACCTTAATGGTTATGAACATCAGATGGGTTTTAAGACTCTGTGTTTCTAGAGTATAGGCAAACATTCCACTTATGTTGTACTGATGAGGTCATAACAAGGCCAAAATGTGCATGTTCATAGCTAGTGGTGTTTGGCTTTGTTGTCCTGAATCTGTCCATAAAAAGTAAAAAGTCATGGACATTCAGTAGCCATATAGCTGAAATACTTGTTGCGCTTAAGGGGTCATCTGCATATGTCCCATAGGTCTCTATTACAGGAAGTTTAAGGTATCACACAGTGAAAATACAAGACCTGATATGGAGGATTAAAATATAAGGCATGAAAGTCAAAATTTCTTGACAAATTAATAACTATGAAGAGAAGGGTTTTCCAGGAAAGAAATTATAACTCTGTTCTAGAGGCTGTCTCTAAAGGAGATACAATGAGCAGTAGAACAAGCTATAGATTTTCTACATAACAATTCCAGTCCTTCGGGAGCAGAAGAGCCTCTATGCTTTTTTTTTCCATGCTTCTTTGGAGATAAGTGACACCATGTTGCACAGCCACCAAGGAAGGCCAATGTGGAGAGAGCTAAGCAACACTGGAAGCACCAGTTCTATATATCACAACACAAAAAGCACCACGTTATGACTAATGGATAGTTTATTACAGATTTTTTCTCTAGCGCCTCGACTTCACAAAGCCTTCAAGGAGGTGCTAGAGGAAAAATCTGTAATAAATTATTCATTGGTCACAATGTGGAGAGAGGTCTGAATGCATCCTGAAGAACTTTCTGTGAAGCTTAGGGAGGAGATTTTGGTCACGCCATTTCTTTTGCATGAGTTATAAAATTTCACAAAACCTGGAGACATCATGGAGCAACAGTGGGATCAGCCTCATGTCAGTTGTCAGTTTCTGGCCCAGGACACTGCACATTGGAGGCAGTGTACTTATTTTTGTTCGATCTTTTAGCAAGGGAATTGTGAAATAAAGATGATGCGAAGGAAAAGTTGAACTTGAAGTCCCTAAGAGTCACTTTTATTGTATACATTGTGTCCTAGTGCTGAGAAGCTTTTAAGGGCTCAGATGCAGGCTCAGAATGATCTCCGACTAAGGCCAGTAGTGCAACGGACAGTAGGCATAACTTGTGCAAAAAATCAGTAGAAGATCTGGGTCCAGTGTCTACAAGGTATTGAGTGCCCCATGCCAACAATTTGGTCCCAACTTGTACAAGTGTTGTGGTGCTGTGGAGATAGCAGAGTGATGTCCTCCCAGTGTTGATGTTGACACCAGTGATGTTGGGCTGAAAGACTAGCAAGTCTGACCTCAAGGCCAACACAGAAAAAGTTGGTACTAACATAGGCTCTGTGTCCGTCACCCCAAAGCCCAAGTCAAAGAGTAGACTGCACCAACTCCATAAGTGCCAGTGATGACATGGGCAAGCCTTCTTTTTATTGGGGTATGCAGGGAACTATGTGGCCTTGATGATATTCATGTTAGATCCAGGTCTGATTGGTGTCTGACACCATGGAGGCAAGGGTAACAATATTCCTTTTCAGCCCAGAATGAAAATGGCTCAAGATGAAACCCAGATACATTTGCACCTGTAACATTGAATTGAAGAGCTTCATTAAATGTCAGTCTGAAGGGGAAACTGACTGGGGAGGGGGGCAGAGTTTTAAAGACCTGGAAGAAGGGGCCTAGAATGTCAAGCCCTGGGAAGGTCCAGCTTGGGGAATGAAGAAATACCATCCTTTCTTACAGAATCCAGTCTAAGTACTTTAATATGGCAGCATTCTACCACCTGAACTGTTAGTTTGAAGACCCCAGCCTTAGCTGTATGTTCCCTTACCTGTCTTCTGGGGATCTTCATGGGAAAACCCTGGAAATTAAAACTTTTCTTTTATTGACTTCCTTTACACTTAGAAAACTCCAAGGGACCTGCTGATATTAGTGGTTCCTGCACATGCCATCTAGGCTGCAAACCATTGACACTAAGCTTATTCTTGCAATCATACATGCATTTCTTTATCATAATTACTACAGATATTGTAGTCCTTCTTAAGGTGACAAGCACCCAGGACACTGCACAATTTACCTGTCTGTCTTGTGGGGGCAGTTTATGTCTCAAGACTTTCATTTTTGAAAACAGAAGCCATGCTCATGATCACATTGAGAAAGCAAATATAAATGTCTACACCAAATACCTTGGCTAATAACAGGCAGGCAGCAAAAAATGCAAAAAAAAAAAAAAAAAGAAAGAAAATCAAGGTTATTTTTTTCTTAATTAAGATTTCACACCCAAATCAAGACCAAATAGCACACAGGGAGCAATAGGGTGAGGGCTATAGCCTGGGGGATGAGCAGCTAAATTAGTGAAATATAGAAATCTGACATTTAAGAGGAGCTCTGAATCAGCAGATTCTTGAACCTGCACAAATCTTACAAAAATAGAGTGCATATATAAAGTAAAAATATTATAATAGTCAAGGAAGCATCAGGCCATTTGTATCTTTCAGACACTGTTTGGATAAAAACGTTGATGCTTAGAGACATATGGGTAAGGAGGGGAGCTGAAGTCTGAGAAAGTTTTAACAGTACTAAGCAGACTGAAAAGTGACATTTCAGTCCTAGTGGTTGAGAGAATGAACCATACAATGTAAGATCTGGAAGTTCTATTTGTCTGAGAGGGAAGACAGAATGAACAAAGCTGAGAAAGTAATTAAAGGATTAGCATGATGTGAAGTAAAGTGATTGGAGAAAGGTAGAGGTTAAAGTGAAATTGAGAAGCATTCATTTCTTGAAAGAACAACGTGTGGAATGATTTGTTAGGCTGAAGCTCCTACACTTGATATGTGTATATTGGAATAGCATTAAAACTTGTAAGTAAGGTGACCAGAGAAGATTCTGGTTCTGCAGTCTGTCTAGGCTAAGACGTACCCCATACTAATACACACCATTTGAAATACCTTCTTTTTTATTTTCATTCTTTTATTAAAATGCTTGATAGTTAATACTGTTCTTTTTCTTTTTACTTGGAGTTGCCTTGTGTTAGTGTGTACCTAGATGAAAGTATAGTACTCTGTTTTATTGGAATTTGGAGTACCTTCTTATTTATGTAGCTGTATGTTTTTATTTCAGAAAATAAAGCCTTGTACCAAGTGAAATATGAACAGGACAAAGAGCAAGGATTATCCTTTTATGATATTGTGGTTATTGCTGCACCTTTGCATCAAGGGATGACTAATGTCAGCTTTGAAAATTTTGAGCCTCCAATTAAAGACTTCCCAGGCCAGTATCACCATACTATAACGTCCATCATCCATGGCTATTTGAACTCCTCATATTTTGGTTTTGATGACCCCAAGCTGTTCCCCTTTGCTAGTATTCTCACCACAGACTTACCCAATCTCTTCTTCAACAGCATTGAGAATATCTGTCCTGTGAATATCTCAGATGGCTTCCGAAGAAAGCAACCTCAGGAAGCTGCCATTTGGAAGGTCTTCTCCCAGGAACCCCTTATCAAGCATGAGCTGAAGACACTGTTCCGTTCATACTATTCGGTGCAGGTTACTGACTGGGCTGCATATCCTCACTATGACGCATCTGTGACAGTTCCATCTATTGTACTCCATGACAACCTGTACTATGTGAATGGCATTGAATGGGCAGCCAGTTCTATGGAAATGGCTGCTGTGGCTGCTAAAAATGTGGCCCTGCTGTCTTACAACAGATGGTTTCAGTACCTGGACATGATTGATCAGAAAGATTTGATGCACAAAGTGAAAACTGAGCTTTAAATATTACTAAGCACAGGGGTGGGTTGTGATGCACAATGGATGAATTTTACCTACATCATCATAATTTTTTAAATGTGTACAAGTTCTTGATGCCATGTCATAAATAACTGAATCATCCTGAACAACATCTCATCATTAGCAGCACAAGGAGCATTACCACACAAACAATCCACTTGTTTGAGACTTAATTCATTTTTTCTGGTGTTTCAGTAACTGTGATGCTACTGCAAGAAGGGATTGCTGTCACTAGCATTGTCTGAAGGTGAAGCCACCAGATTCCATACCTGTATTTCTTTGTGTAACTTCTGATTTCCATTGCTGTCTCAACTTGTCCTAAAGTTGTCTTCAACTTCAAAACCTTGAAAGTATTATCTGTGTGTGAAAACCCAGTCACTTCTTTAGCCACAAAAGAATTCACCTTTTGAATGTATAACATAACTTCCGAAAATAACAGCAACGCTTTGCCCCCCATTTGAAGATCTCACTGCAATTTAAAGACTGTTGACAGATTTTGCTATTTGCAGGTCACTAAGTGGTTTCCTGAATTGTCTTTTAAAATCTTTAATTTCAGTTTCAAAGAGAAGCATGTATTAATGTCAGTGTTATTGCATGGGCTTTGCAGTATCTCTGAAGTGGCTGCCTCTGCTCTCTGCCAAGCAGTTGTTTCAGTAGCTGGGTATAATCTGTGTGTTAAACAAATAGTGGACACACTGTCCTTGAGATTGTGTTATATTGCAAGTCTGTTTAACTTATGGTTGCATGCAGCTGCCATGACTCGGCTGCTGTGATGTTTATGGCACATAATATTCATATTTTTCTAGATAGCACGTGACACTGCTGCATTTGAACAGACTTGCTACCTTAAATGGCACAGAGTAGCATTATATAAACTACCTTTCACCTAAGTGCTACTTTCTGACCTGCTTTTTGTCGAAGTAATTTGTTTTCTTTGTACATCTGCAAAACTGCAGTCAGCTGTCAGGTTATTCTTTATTTTACTAAGAGCTGATGTCAGCATAAATAGATGTGGAAGCATATGTGCTGCTTTTTATTTCATTATATTGGTGATTTTGTATTATGTAAGTACACATTTTGAAATGGAGGAGATTTCTATACTTTTTTTCTTACTGATCCAAAGGAAACTTCCTCACCATTTTAAATAGTTAACTTCTACTCTTCTGAGTCAGTATTATCAGCTTTATGACCTTCGGCTTGCTTGAGTGGCACTTGCAGATTATTCAAGCCTAGGTGGCACACTGTTTGAGGACCTATTTCCGTAGTTTGGCAGTTCTTCATATTTACTGGTTCCTTAGTCTGAAGCTCTCCCTCTGCAACTCCTGTGAAGTTATTTAGGACTGGGATATTAAGGTGTGACATTAATATCCAAGGACAACAAAGGAGGGCTCTGTTTATGAACTTTACAAACTGAAGCAGATATGTTTAATTGTTATACTTGTTAGTGGACTTGTCTTTATCTCATTTCAATTTATCAGGTACAGTTAATCGTAATTTACTGAAGTACAGTGGCTTGAATGTATAATGTATGACTTTAGCATTCATATAGTGGAATAGAATACTTAGGATTTTTTATGTAGCAGGGGTTTGTTAACCCATGAGAAGAGAAAATAGTAATAAAATATTCTCTCCCCCTCACCTTGTGTGACCTTAACATTTGTAAGTAAACAGGGAGTTCTGGGAGATGCAGGAGTGATTGCAGTCTTTCAGAAATAAATACATAAATAAATAAAATAAAAAAATCATGATTTGGGGTTGCTTTGTTTTTGTTTTATAATGAGTGATGTTTAAAATGCAGGTAAATCTATCTTGATTGTTAAAGTGATTCTTGATATAATGAGCTACATTTTACTTTAATATTATTTTAATATACACTCTCTTTTTTTCCTCGGGTTATAAAATGAAGCTCACTACATTTAGTATTGTTGTTTTGGTCTTGTAGTGTATAGTGCTATTGCTAGATTGTTGTATTCCTGTTTGTACCCGCTGTGTTTTTAAACTCAGTAGAAGTTTGGCACTGTTTTTTTTTATATAGTCAATGAATTTTGTAGTCATTGTCCATGTTTGATGATAAAATACTTTCCCTTAAGCATGACTAACTCACTGCTGACCTATACGATGGTGAGATTTAAATGTTAACTGTGTTTTGTACCACCATGTTTTTTATGTGTCAAAATACTGTTTTCCTTTATTGCACATGGTTATGAGTAAGAGACTGCACTTTTTGTTAGTAGCGATGATTGGCTAATGGAATACTTCATCTCAGATGTCCCTTTCTGCCATGTTGCTGAAAGCTATTCCTTTTACCTACTCTTGCATTTGACTAAACTGCTAACTCTGTCTATTGCTTACCTGCTTTTGGGTTATTTGTAGAGCAGGTCACCACTGATGGTGTGGAGAACATGTCATTTTAGTGAATGTGAACTACAGAGACATTCCAGAGTCAGATTATTAACTGCAAGGCAAGCCATGGCCCAGCAGTAATGAATTTTAACGCCATCATGCTGATGACTTGTACCTGGACATTGTAGTGGACTAATACTTGGTCAGACAGATGTTACGTGACCTTGTTTCTGCTTCACAGTGAATATAGTTTCCATTTTCACATTGACCTCCCTGGCTGGATTGGGCTGTTTCTGTGTTGAATGAATTGCATTTTGTGAGGTTGTGCCTACCCCCCGATTTACTACTCAAGGAGGCTGGAGTAAAGGAAATGAATCATTGTTCCAACTGGTGACATAACACTAGGACATGCATTTCCAGCTGTCTTCCTAAAGGTAGCAACATGGGGAAGGACATAAAACTGATAGGTAAACTGAAAAAGACAGGAATAGCTGTGAAATAACCTGTTACACAGCACTACTGATGTCTAATCTGTTGTTCGTTGCACAGCTTAGCTGAATAATTATGTTCTTTATTTCTTGGGATATTGATGAGAATAGCTATTTTTTTAGAAGTTTTAAAAAAGTGATAAATCATTCTCAAAGTGTAATGTCTTAGAAAAAAAAACATTCTAAGATTTCTGCAAGCTACTCGTGTGATAATGCTTAGTAGATAAGATTGCTTCTTTGGAAAGTGAGGCATCTGTCAAAGGGAAATATTGAGGTCTGTTACTAAATGGTATTGCTGTAAAATGGTGAAATGATAACAGCCCCTAAAATTAACAGATTTGACAAACATAAGTGAAATGGAACTTGAAGGGTTAGAGATCTACCTCCAGATTGTCAGAATATCAGTAACACATTAAAGAGTGCAGATTTTATTACCAGTTATAGTAGTAACAATGCATTATGAACTAGTGTTTAATATTTTAGTAACAGTATACTATGCACTGAAATTTTTAAAAGCACACAAGTGAGAATAGTGTTTTGCTGCAGAGTAATTCTTCAAGTAAAGGTGTTTGAACATGTTATTTTGTGGCATGCCTGGTGTAGGGATGTTATTAGCATGTTCATTCTTTCCAAATTTAACTCAAGAAAAAGATTTTAACAACATGAGCAGGATGACATTTAATACTACTTAACACCCATTATAAAACAGTTTTATGAATATCATCTTTTAAGGTTTGCATATATATTAAAATTATCATCTTGTCCAATGGTGCACATATGCCATCTAGTATCTATGTTTTAAAAAAAGTTACAGTATCCAAAAGTGTATTTATTTCTTAATTCAAAGTATACTATTTGACTAAAATCACATACCCGCAATGTCAAGGTCTAAAATGTTTTTCACATTTCCTTATCAGTTCTACAACTCATATAAGCTGTAAACAGTGAGCATTGCATACAGAACAGAATAAACATTGTTAATGATCCAATATTATTAACTTTATGTTATAATGGGTAAAGTTCCCAACCATAAAATATCTCCTTATAGTGTAAAGCATGTTGTGGTAACTGTCTGTTCAATAAAATATGCCTCAGATTTGTGAAACTGTACAAAAAGAACTAGAATGGTATGCCTAAACTGCCTTTGACTGCAGTTATTAATTTGATTTTTGGTAGGGCTCATAGATTGCTTGTTACAGCTGCCCATTTTGTTCTTCTGTACATAAACAGCACTTGAGTGTTCCCAGTTTGTGAGTGACCATTACAGCTGGGAACAATTGCTTTCTCCTGTGGTACTTGGAGACCTGGGAAACATTGTACAAATAAGCAAGAGTTTATTAGTAAGAGCAAAAGTGTATAACCCTAGCCAAAAACCTTGGAAATTCAGATTTTCGAACACGTAATGATCAACCCCAATAGAGGGAAACAGCAAAATGTCGAACGGCCAGAAAAATAAAAACCCAAACAAACCATTAAACTGCTTTATGCAGGGGAGCAAACCCCCCCCCCGTTACTTAAATATACCAACTCTGAGACCGCACTACATTGCAGTAAACGGAAATCTCCCCTTAGGGAGATTTCAGTTTACGTGTTCGACCTTCTGCCATTTGGCTCAGTTCGGGTCGATCATTACATGTTCGAAAATCTCAATTTTTGATCACGTAATATAGACCCAAAAACCTTTATATTACTAGTTTTGCAGATGCATTATGTTTTTTACTTAGTGCTGCCTGTTGTTCAGTAGTATGGTTTTCCAGTTATAGAAACACAGTCACATGTGGATAGCAGTCAGTGGTATTTCATCTATACCAGCTGTCAGTTACACATACGTCTGCCAATAATTCACTTAGTTTTGAAGATCCACTCACCGGAAAGAACACATGCATAATGAAGTAGTACTGGTCCAAGCCGTTTTCAAAACTTTGGCAAATGAGTCCCTATGGTCCCCATCATAGTGCATTTATGGTATGATACCTGATGAGACACTTGAAAATGTTTTATTGCACATCGAGGATAAGAAGTTCAACAGTGAAAGCTCAAAAAATATCCATCTTTGACTGTTGTGCAGCATTAAAATTCCATTAACTAAAAAGGGGAAGTGAAATTGTATTATTTACTTGCAAAAGACGAGAAAGTTGTAATGGCAAATAGATGGCTCAGTTTCACATTTTATGATGGGCAGTTGTATTATGGCATACAGAGAGATGGCTTAGTTTCACATTTTATGATGACTAATTGTATATATTTCTTGTCGGTTTTCCTAATAAGTACTTTTTCAGCTTTAAATATTTTAATCTACAGTTACCTTTTTTTTTGTAACCAGTAAATGCTGTCTTTTTTCTAAAAGAAACTATTTTGCTCAAATATGTGCAACCACATATGTATAGAGTATCATTTGGGAATACCTAATTACACATTAATCTTTGTGCGCAATGTGGAGTTATTAACTTATGCAATTTCTTTAAAGGGAGTGGGTGAAATTGCACTGAACATGCGCTAGTTCTTTGAACCATAACTTATCAATGATTGCTTATGACACTTAATATGCACTGTCAGGACATGACAGAGAAGCAAGTGTGACTTAACTTTGGTTACTGTACCTGTTCTAGCAGATGTGTCATGTATGGTTAGTTTAATTTACTCTTTTGTGGGCACAATACGCTTGCCTACTGCATGTATTTGTGAGTAAGTTCAGAATCCTGCTTCGACCAGAACTTAAGGTTCTGATGTCCCATATCTTAAGATATCTTAGGAAGCTGTGGATAGTATGCTCAGCCACAACATTGTAGCAACTCACAAAGTCAGGTTCTGTGCCTGCATTTGCCAAGCTGATATTCACAGCATAATTCTTAATTACTTTGCCTGTGGAAACATTCTTTCCATATCACAGAACAGTGAGACTGCATGCACTGTGTTGCTTTGTATATTTATTTTGTTCAAAATGATTTGTTTTTCTCAGTGCAGTTTAATGTAATTCCAGATAATTAACTATGCCCATCTAGTGATGTTGTAGTATTCATTCAGCTGTGAATTTCTGTAATTGACCCTTCTGGTGGACAGATCAGTCGGTGTCAAACTCGTCCTTTAAAATGGTGTATGTACTGTACATGGTCATGAATGCTTTTTATTTACAAATTATTTTATATTTAACATGTATTGCTTTCTTGGAGTGTGAGTAACTCAGGCAAACAACTTAAGTGGCTGGAGTCTACTTTTACCTTGTGATTTAAAGAACATTTATTATAAACATGTCTTGCTCATTGCATGGATGCACATTTTATGGATGGAATTAAAAAAAAACTTTTATATTCTTTGTTCGGTTTTGAAGATACAAGTATTTATTTATTTAATTGATTTTCCTACTGACAACACCATATTATCTAATGTTTGTTTATTATTGTGCAGTTTATTAAAACAATTTGCAGTTTTAATAAAATATAATTCTTACTGATCTTATGTCTTTACTAGGCCTTGTCTGGTTGTGTCAAAAAGAAATAGGTTATTTTGGGAATAAAAAGAAAACAATGTGCTTACTTCACCAGACCGCAAAATGGTCACCTAACAGATGTCCTGTATTTCTGTGATAGTTCTTATTAATCATTCATATTCGTAGACTAAGTATTTTAGACTTACAAAAACGTGCTAACATGGGCTTTGAAAGTGATTATATTGTAACATTAATACATCTGTGATGACCATATATAACTTCTATGCCCTTTTGCTATGTGTGAGCCGTTGTATTCTCAACTCCTGTGTTTTTAAATGTATTCTTTGGTATTTGCTTTTATGTGTGAGCTACACTTACACTGAGGAAGGAGGCCTTCATCTTAGATGCTGGGTGATGCTAAATATGAATAGGAAGAATGCCCTTCCCTTTCTCCTATCTCTTGGAGAGTGGTATTAGAGATGATGGAGTATTGCTCCTGATGTTTGGGAGGGTAAGTTTCCTAGTGAGGGCAGATCCAGATCTAGTAGACATTTTGCTTAATAAATCCATAATTAATAAATAAGTGAGAAGATTTGCTCTTAAGTACGCTGCACTACCCTAGACTGATTTGTGATTTCCTTTTGTACTTTGAAGGAAAATGTGCTGTTTAGACACTGGAAACTTGCAGTTTAAACTTCCTAGACATGTCTTGGTATCACCTGAATGGCTGGTCATCATGTTGTAAGGTTACAAAAGTGGATTTGCTTTGAAGCCCAGCAAGAGCATAATATTTTCTAATACTTTTCTTCCAATGCCATACAGTTTACTGTGGGGTGAATCTAATGAGTCTTGACAGATACATTTCATATATGAAACGAACTTGGAGTCAGAAAAATAATTAGTTAAAAGTATGCTTTATGTTGTTGAACATTTCTTTGAAATAAAAAGGCATCTGGAAACCTGCACTCATGTTTCTGTGTTTTTATATATATATATATATATATATATATATATATATATATATATATATATATATATATATATACACTATGTTGTCCTTGTACTTGAGAATCATATTGCATATGGTATATACGTTTATCAGAATTTGTTAATCTAGTCTTTTTGTCAGTATCAGGTACCATCATCCACTCAAGCAATGAAAAACATGGTAATAAATAAATAAATAGAGTAAATCTCAGAGATGAGTAGGCAGTCCTGCTGTTATGGCTTTCTTAGTACTGCAATTAAGCTCTTTCTTCCTTTCTTTTTGATTATGATTGTTATCAGACTGAAACCTACTGCATTGTAGCCATCCAATTAAATAAATGGGCTAATAACACTGAAAGTGCCTGTGGCCATAGATGAATTTTGAGAAAGGAAATGGGCAGCTGAAGACTCTGTGGAATAAAAATGTACAGTGGATCAGCAACAGAGAAATCTCTAAATGAAAGTCAAAAATATTTTATATAGAGGGAAAATGGCTATGCTCCCTATGACAAAGGGGGAATACTGCTAGCACAGCTGTCTGGAGTTTTGTAAATAATTATATGTCATTTGTGAATAGCAACAAGATTTATATAAGATGTTTGTGTTACAAATGCATTAGAACTGTATGTTGTGTATATCAAACCGTTGGTACAGAAGTGTGCATTGAAAAGGTTTTTGCAAAGTACTGTTTTGAAATGTAACCACAGTGTGCCCTACGGGAATAGAACAGAAATGTACATGCAGTATCGTAACTGTTTCAATGTATATATTTTAACAGTGGAAACTGGAATACAGGAGATTAACTTCAGAAAAATAGCTGAAATTAAATTACTTTATGGCTATGCAATAAAAGATGGTATCTTTCAGTTTTTAATGAGCTAGAGACACAGAGTCTTTGCTGAGAAGATTTCTGTATTGTCTATAGGGTGAAATAATTAGTAGTCTTGAAAGTTGGAGGCGTGTAATTGTTTTATGACTTCCAGCATCTGGTAAAGGTCTGAAGTGTATGTATTTTCACAGGTAGATGCTAAATACTGCCAGCTTCCAGCAGTGGGAGTTTCACCTGGGATAGAGTCAGATGACAAAAAATTATGTAATTCTGCAATGTATCCCAGCAGTAGTATTTGAGATATTAATTTAGCATTGTTGCCTCACAGCAAGAGGTTCTTCGGTTCGATCCTTGGCTGGGGTGCCTTCTGTGCAGAGTCTGCATGTCCTTCCTGTGGTCGCGTGGGTTTCCTCCGGGTGCTCCGGTTTCCTCCCACATCCCAAAGACATGCTGCAGGAGGATTGGACACACTAAATTGGCCCTTGGTGTATGTGTGTGTGTGTGTGTGTGTGTGTGTGTGTGTGTGTGTGTGTGTGTGTGTGCCTTCTGTGGAAGGTTGGGCACCGGGCTGCCAACTCAACACTGTAAAACACCACTGCCAGTCATGAGCGGACAGATCATCCGCTGTGGTGACCCCTAACCGAGAAAAGCCGAAAGAAGAAGAAGAATTTGAGAAGCATCTTAGAGAGACAGGGCATTCTGTATTCCATCTTGGACCTGACAAGAACCATTCACCACAACATATGTCTTGCTCAACATTTGTAGGGAACAGTATAATTCTCTTGGATATAGTCAGGAATATAACAAAGCTTGGTTTAGATATTTTTCTTTATTTGAGACTGTCCTACAATGTTGTTTTAAATATTTCCTGTGATTTTGAACTCTGATGTCACTGTGAATATATACTGAGTATTTTCTTGTCCTTTTATTATTTATTGTTAAATATATTTAAACCTTTCGTGACTGATCTGTCTAAAGATATTTAAGTTTTGAGAGTACTTACATATTTATTTGGGGACATTGTGTGGGCACTCTTAATAGCCTTGCTCTTGGTCAAACTACCATTTATATTAATATTTATATTACACATTAAGATTGGACACCCTTTGTTAAGGGCCTTAAAGTAGTTGATAAGGAGTTGGCTGGTAGCAGTGATAATTACCTTATAGTCTGGACAAAAGGGGGCATAACTAGTAAACCTATGCCAGCCTTTCTGAGGTGTGTGTGTGTGTGTGTGTGTGTGTGTGTGTGTGTGTGTGTGTATGTAAATCAAACCTCAAAGAGTGTGTCAGCTACTAGGGCAGGGACACAAAGCACTAGTTGGATAGAGAGGGTGCTGGAGGTCTTGGCTAGGCCACTCAGCTGAGATCTCAACTCTATAGCTGTACTAGTGGGGCATCTCAGAGGGGATCTGGAGAAAGAGGGAGAAACCAGCCCCAAACTGACTGTAGTCTCTGTGTGCCCTTAAGGGAAATTGCACTTGATGCAAAGAACTGCATCTCGAAATATTGTGTGTGTGCCTGTTATCCTCCCAGTGTACATCCCCCACTTTTGCCTGTGGTGATGATTGAGTTTTCTTGATTACTGGTCCAGTGGTGGGACATCACATTATTGGTGGGCAGTGGTGGGATCACCACATCACATATTGGGATTCAGTTGTATAAATACTGAACTCCTGTAGCTGTAAACAGTGGTCACTAAAGAAGGTGTTTGTACACTCAAACAGCCACATGGTAGATATTCAGAGTTTCATATCACAATGGTTTTATTTATATTTTTTGTTAGCTTAGTTAGTCAGGGAGAGTAGGCAAGGATGTTAGCAGAGGATTATGGCAACCTGACATGGAACCAGTTGCTGAGATGTGCCAAGCCAAAGGACTGGTGCATACCAGCCCTGACTAAAGCAGACATGATTGCATCCTTAACCACAGCTGCATCACAGACCAGCAGCCAGGAAAACAGTCAGACTATCCTTAGGGATGTACAACTCTCAGAACATGAACCATTCAACTTTGCCTCAGAGGACTTAAAAATCCATCTGGAGTTAAAGAAACTTGAACTGGAGGCCAAACATTTGGAAATAGAATCAGCAGAGTGTGGCATTTGGAGATGAAAGCAGAATCCACAGAGAGACTGCTTTGTTTGGAAGCTGAAGAAAATGAGAGGCAGAGGCAACTTGAAAAGGGAATGTTGACTCTTCGCCAGGGTCATGGAGGTAATGGGGAAGGGAGTAACCGAACGTCAGAAGCAATAAAGGTCAGTAGATGTCTTCCACAATTTACAGATGGTGATAATTTTGATAGTTTTATTCATATGTTTGAAAGGGTTTGTAAACAGTACAATGTTGACCAAGGGCTCCGGGTACAGTTCCTGACCCCCTTATTGCAAGCTAAAGCTGTAACTGCTGTCTAAATTGTCTGATTCTGATTGCTTAAATTATAATACAGTTACAATTGTTTATTTCAAGTGTTTTAAGTTAACACCTGAAGCTTACAGAAAAAAGTTTGATGAGCATAGACACAAGGCAGATGAAAGTGTGTGTGAATATATTGCTGAGTTAAATACTTATTTTCATAGGTGGGTGAGTGGGTGTCAGGTCACCACTTTTGATGGGCTGGCAGACCATTTGGTAAGGGAACAAGCACTTAGCACTTTGCCTGAGGACATGACAATCTAGTTGGCAGATAGAGAATGTAACACCGCAGATGAGTTGGGGAAAATGGGAGACCTATACCTAGCAACTAGGGCATCACTGCACTGGAAAGGGATACCCAGTGCTGCATGCGGGTCTAAGGGGGAACCCATAGTGGGCAGCCTAAACTGCCCCAACAGATTCCGCCAGTAACAGGGGAAGCCACTAGTTAGATACACGGCCAGGATCAAGCGTTACATTTTTTAAATGTAACCAGTGGGGCCATGTAGCATATAGATAGCCATTGAGGCAAGGTGGGGAACAAAAGGTAGGGGTGCCAGTAAGTGGGAATGACAGAATGCCAGCAGTAAGTTCTCTGGAGACAACAAGGGTACCAAACTACCCCAAGAGCTTATATCCTATCTTAGATGGGAAACAGGCCACTGCTAAGAGAGACACAGCCTCTGACCTAACCATTGTGAAGCCTGCAGTGGTTAAAGAGGAACACTACTTGCTTGGGCAGTCTACTCCAGTCAGTGCTTTAGGAGAGACCCCATTCCAAATACCTTTGGCTTGGGTTCACCTTGACCCGGGAGAGTGGAAAATGAAGCAAGCAAGTAGATGTGCTTGAGGATATCCCTGCAGATGTCCTGATAGGGAATGATTTTGATAATTCAGTACCTTGTGTGCATGCAGTCCCATGCAGTCAGGCCTGCAGACAAACATGTAGGTCTGGTAGCCTGGGAGGGGCCCAGACAGACTGCACACTTGAAGCCAGGAGGACTGGTGAGGTGGTTACTTCAGGGATGGTGCTACCCTGTAGCAGTGAGACTGAAGGTGAGCCACAATTGCTGGTGGGTACTGATGTTCCCTTAAACAGGTTAACTGCAAGGGCAGAGGTGAGCAGTAATACCCAGGCTGACAGTGAGGCACTGCTGTTAGAGGAGACCAGACTTCCTGTGGAAGGGGAGCTGGGAAGGGTTACAGAGAGTTGAGACAGGCTCAGCTCTCAGACTGTACATTACAAGGCTTCAGGGAGGTGCCTGATTCTCAAGAAGAAGGGGAATCTTTATACTGGGGCAATACTGTATAGAGAGTGGACTTCTGAGGGAGGTCTAGAAGTTGAGGTAATACAGCAGTTATTTTCCAAAAATGCACCAAGTACCACCACGACTCTTCTAAATTTTAGTTCTTTTATTGAGACAGACAATCAAGATTGCAAACGCTTTGGGTTACATCTAAACCCTTCAGACATATATTCAGTTACATTTTCTAGGCATTTAAATAGCAAATAAGGTGCCAAAATACTACATCTCTATAACCTAAGTCAGCCACTAGATGGCAGCAAATATACATTTATTCCCTTTCAAAAAACATTTATTCCCTTTCAAAAAGCATTCTGCAGTTAAAAAGTTTATAAAAACCTTAACATAAATAATATACATTATTTCATATGCGAAAACATTCATCTAAAACACATATATATGCATAATTTCATTGGAATAATACAAATATATCTATTCAAACCATTAAGTATAACAGTGAAACTTTTCAAGAAGCTATCTAAAAAATTCCCATATATATATAAAAACTCTTCATGTTTAAAAGAATATGACTAATAAATGTAGACATACTTAAGGCCATCAACATATATTAACATCTATGTCCATGGATATATTTCATAGCCCATACCTCAGTGTTTCAGGGGTCTATCCCTCAAAAATGGTTTAATCGAAACCCTGTCATTCAACCCTTTCCCTCTATCTGACTGCATCCTAATTATCCATTTTGTTTCTTCTTTCTTCGTATAGTTCTTTATATTCCCCAATCTATTACTTCTATTGACCAACTCTATTATCATAAACCTAAATTTATGGTTTAGATCATTATCCAATGTATGTTTGGTCAGTGCATTTGTTTCATCCTCATGATTAGTACCATAGATATGCTCCCTCACTGTCTTTCTTAGAGTCCAATTCGTCTTGCCTATATAGAAGCTAGTACATTTCGTACAGCTAGCTAGATAGAGATGATCTCTGGACTTGCAGTTGGCATAGTGCTTGAAAGTATAAATCCTGCCAGTATCAGGGTGTTCAAAATTGTTGGAACCCATCATATAGGAACATTGATTGCAATTTCTACATGGGAAAGTCCCTTGCCTACTAGATTTCCCCCTATTCCCTTTATTCTATTCATAGCATAATGGCCTTTTTAGGGATTTATTATTCCAGTAACTATATCTCGGTTTAGGGCCAACTATAGTACGAATTTCATCATTGGTGGTCAAAATAGCCCAATTTCTATTGATCACCTTGCATATGTTCCTGTTATTATTGGAATATGGTATGTTTAATCTAATTTGCATATGAGCTGAATTATCATGTCTACTTACTTGGGTCAATTCAGTGGTATTGGCATTCCTTTTCCTAAAATTAGGTCTTCCTTTCCCTTTTCTATCTACCACTGATGGATCATTTAATACATCACTTTCTTTTCTAGAGTACCCCCTCATAACAAATTCTTCTCTCAAATTATTTAATGTCTGTTCACATTTAACATTATCACTGGTGAGGTTAGAAATTCTTCGACCTTGATTAAAGACTATATTTTGATATATATGCCTAGGATGCATACTTGTACGATGAAGCAAACTATTTTTCCTGCAGTTTTTCTTATATAATGAAGTTATATAACTATTGTTTCCTCTTTCAATAAACACATCTAAAAATTCAATTCCTGATCTAGACCATTTCACTTCAAACCTCAAAAAACTAGTTGTTTGATTAATATATTCAATGAATGAGCATAGATCAGTTTCAGTACCTTCCCATAGGAAAAAAACATCATCTACAAACCTTTTGTAATATCTAATATTCCTATTATATTCTGTATGATATGTGTTGTCTCCCATTGGGCCATAACTAAGGTGGCGTATGAGTTCGCACAAGGCGTTCCCATCGCCACACCTTTTGTCTGCAGATAGTATTTATCATTGTATAGAAAAACATTATTTTCCACAATTACTTCAAGCAATATCATACATTTCATCATTACATCACTACTAACATTTCTTGTACACAGCAACTGTCTCAAGTATTCCAAACCTAGGTATCATTGTGAACAACGACATTACATCTAATGTTACAAGCCAAGTGTTAGATAGATCAGCATTGTTATTCACAAATTCAGAGAATGTTGCAAGAAACCCCTGGGTATCTCTAATTATAGTGTGTGTAGTTCTAACTGTCTTTCCAAGCTGCTTCTCAACGTATATGGAGAGTTCTGTCATCCACCCTCTACTTGAGACTATTGGTCTCATCTTAGGTTTCTGGAGATCCTTATGGATCTTGGGAAGACCTCTAAAAGTAGGAATAGTTGGTAGTTCAACTAGAAAATACTTATGTAAATCAGGGTCAATAATGTCAAACATTAGCAAATCATATAAATTACTATGCATATTACTAATGATCTTATTCAGCTGTATGTAAATAATTGATAAGTTTCATTGCCATCCAACATTGCTTGCATTGTCGTTTCATAATACTGCCTATCTAAAGCAACAATGGCCCCACCTTTATCCACAGGCCTAATAACAACTTCATTATTATTGCTTAGATTAATAAGTGCTTCATGTTCACCTTCATTTAAATTAAAAAAGGTTTGATTACAATTAAACATCCGTTCATTAGCCATTTGTACAAAATCCCTTTCACAGGCTTGTTCAAATGCTTCTAAAAGGGGGATGCACATATGGTATGAATACACTGGGATTCTTAAATAAAACATACTCAGTATCATGGTCATTTTTATATAATAAAATAAATGTATATTTGCTGCCATCTAGTGGCTGATTTAGATAGGTTATAGAGATGTAGTATTATGGTGCCTTTTTTGCTATTTAATTGCCTAGAAAATGTAACTGAATATATGTCTGAAGAAGGGTTTAGATGTAACCCGAAAGCGCTTACTATCTTGATTGTCTGTCTCAATAAAAGAACTAAAATTTAGAAGAGTTGTGGTGGTACTTGGTGCATTTTTGGAAAATATTTGCTGTCTGTGCTTACACCGAAGGTACCTTTACTCTGAAGCTGCTTTTTAGATTTATTGTAATACAGCAGTTGGTAGTGCCCAGAACATACCGTCTGGCACTTATACCCATAGCCAATGATATTCCCTTTGCAGTTCATATGGGCATAGAACATACCAAGAGACCTGTTATGCAGAACTTTTATTGGCCTGGGATTTCCAGGAATGTAACAGGGTACTGCAGGACCTGTGAGCAGTGCCAAAACATAGGCAAGGTCAAAGCTCCTTTGGTGCCTTTGCCTGTGATTGAGGAGTCATTTCAGAGGGTAACTGTGGATATTGTGTGGCCTCTGAATACCCCAAGTTCCACATGAAAGAGGTGTATCCTAATAATAGTAGCTTATGCTACCAGATACCCTGAGGTGATGACCCTGTCCTCCATTGAGGCAGAAAAGTGGCAAATGCTGTGTTAGAGATTTTCAGCAGGTAGGTTTCCCAAAAGAAATACTGACTGATGGAGGTGCCAATTTCATGTCAGACCTGCTGGCTTGTCTGTGGGAGCGCTGTTGGGTGAAGTTCCTGAAGCCACCCCCTACCACCCCCAGACTAATGGTCTGGTGGAGATGTTAAACTCTATGCTAAAAACCATGCTATGGGGATTTGCAGACCAGTTTAAGAGGTAGTGGGACAAATATTCACACCATCTGTTTGCTTATAGAGAGATGCCCCAGGAATCCACAGTTGTTTCACCCTTTAAGCTGCTATATGGGCACATGCTGAGGGGACCTCTATAATTTATTTGTGATGAGTGGGAGGGTGAGTGTGAATCCCACAAGGAGTCTGTTGTGGCATAGGTCCTAAACCTCAGGACAAGCTCAGGGAACTCATGGGCTTGGCCCAGGAGAATCTGGCAGAAGCCCAATACCAGAAAAAGGTCTGATATAACAGGAATGCTCGAGCCAGAGAGTATGCTGTGGGGCACCAGGTTATGGTTCTCATTCCTGTCAGACACAACAAGCTGCAGGCAGCTTGGGAGGGACAAGAGTGGTGAAGAAGGTTGGTGATGTTAACTACATGGTAGAACTGCAAGGCAGGGGCACAAATTGTACCATGTTAACATGATGAAATCTTACCATGACAGGGAGGCCCTTGTGCTAAGTATTTGAAGTAGGAGGCAGGATGAGTCTGTGGAGGATCTATGGCTGCAGTGAGCCAGCCAGCAAAATCCCAAATTACTATGGTGGAGCCTAGGAATGCAGGCATATGATATGCCAGTGCAGCACAGCACTGGGGTCAGCAATGCAAAGGCACCTAGGATCTCAAGACAGGATATGGGGTATTGTATTCCCAGATAGGCTTATCCCTCTCAAGCAACATTTCTCAAGGGTCACTTGAAAAAATAAGTCTTCGAGGGGGGAAGAAGTGTGATAAAAGGAGATACTGCCAGCATAGCTGTCTGGAGTTTTGTAAATAATTATATGTCATTTGTGAATATCAACATGATTTACATAAGATGCTTGTGTTAAAAATGCATTAAAACTGTATGCCATATGTATATCAAACAGCTGGTACAGGAGTGTGTTGAAAAGGTTTTTGCAAAGTGCTGTTTGAAATGTAATCACAGTGTGCCCTACTGGAATAGAACAGAAATGTACATGCACTATTGTAACTGTTTAAATGTATATATTTTAACAGTGGTACTGGAATACAGGAGGTTAACTACAGAAAAATAGCTGAAATTAAATTACTTTATGGCTATGTAATAAAATATGGTATCTTTCAGTTTTCAATGAACTAGAGACACTGAGTCTGTGCTGAGACAATTCTGTGTTGTTTATAGGGTGAAATAATTACTAGTCTTGCAATATGGAGGAATGTAATTGTTTTGTGATTTCCAGAATCTGCCAACAATCTGAGGTCTATGTATTTTCACAGATAGATTCTAAATACTGCCAACTTCCAGCAGTGGCGTTTCACCTGGGATAGAGTCAAATAAGAAGAAATTATGTCATTCTGCAAGCTATCCCAGCAATAATATTTGAGATATTAATTTGAGAAGTCTCTTAAGAGGACAGGGCATTCTGTATTCTGTCTTGGACCTGACAAGAGCCGTTCACCACAGCATATGCCTTGCTCTAATGAAGCAAGTTTCTAGGAAACATTATAATTCTCTTAGATATAGTCAGGAATATAGCAAAGCTTAGTTTAGATATTTTTCTTTATTTATTTGAGACTGTCCTGCAGTGTTGTTTTAAATATTTACTGTGATTTTGAACTTTGATGTCAGTGTGACTATATACCATTTTCTTGTTCTTTTATAACTTATTATTAAATATATGTGAACCTCTCATTGTGGCTGATCTGTTTAAATTTTGAGACTACTTCCATATTTATTTGGTGACACTGTGTGGTTATTAATATTAATATTACATAGTAAGATTGGATACTGTTTGTTAAGGGCTTTAAAGTAGCTGATAAGGAGTTTGGCTGGTGGCAGTGATAACTACCTTTAGTCTGGGTAAAATGGGGCATAGCTAGTAAACCTGTGCCAGCCTTTCCCAGGGTGTGTGTGTGTGTGTGTGTGTGTGTGTGTGTGTGTGTGTGTGTGTCTGTGTAAATCAAACCTCAAAGAGTGTGTTTGTCAGCTACTTGGGCAGGGACATGAAGCACCTGTTCTGAGATCTCAGCTCTATAGCTGTGCCAGTGGGGAGTCTTATTGGGGATCTAGAGAAAGAGGGAGAGGCCAGTCCCAGACTGACTGTGGTCTCTGTGTTCCCTTAAGAAAAATTGCACTTGGTGCAGAGAGCTGCAACTGGAAATACTGTGTATGCACCTGCTATCCTCCCAATGTATGTCCCCCACTCTTGCCAGTGGTGAGGATAGAGGCTGTTTGATTACTGATCCAGTGGTGGGTCGTCACACTTCTTATACTCTACTATGAAGTCTGAATTGGCAGTACATTGGAAAAAGGGGAACCTCAACTTTTCAGCACCTGACTTATTTCAGAAATATTCTTTGTACCACTGACTCCAGTCAAGACATCATGCTGTACGAATTCTCCATCAGTAAATTAAACTCCTCCCCATGTATGTCTGTTTCAGAGGCTTAAATTAGTCATGTATCTTTTTGAGATAAATGCAAAACTCTTGAGAAAAGCATTACAGCCTATACCATTGCAAGAATAAGACGGTCAATGGTGTAATACTTTTATAGTGAATTTATTGGAGAAGATCATGCTAAATAAACCACTGAGCTCTATTGTGTGTTTTTTTGGGACTCTCTACTCTGTGTATTCTTTTGTGTCTGATTTTATAACATTGGTCCTGCATTATTGTTCAGTGCACATTAAATTAAATACATTATGTTTTTGGAACAACTTAGCATCATAAATAAGTCTCATTAGTCAGACCATATCCCTTAATTTAATATTAAATTTCTACATATTGACAGCCATATTAATTCCAAACAATATGGCAAGCTTTCACCAGTAAGCAACATTTTATTATATATGTCATTGTATCTTTCTGTTAGTATGTAAATTTATTAACAAAGTGTTTTTCTGATTACTGCACTTAGATTCCTAACTTAAACAAATTAATACATTAAAGTTCTATGCATAATTAATACTGATTCTTTACAGGTGCTGGAAAAACATTCATTTAGTGTTACCTTCGTAATATAGCTACTACTACTTTTTCTTGGGAGATATTGTACAGTTAAATTCCAAGACTATATATCTCCAGATCAAATGCATTACAAAGGAAAATTCTATTTCTTCCCCTAAGTTTAGGAAGCAGTCTTTCTGTTCCACAGAATGTAAATGGAGCACTCAACTTTTGAATGAGTGCAGTTTTAAAAGGGCATTAGAAGTTACCTTACTCTTAATCTCAGAAGCATGCACTCTAGTACACAGACTTTTTATAGTCTTTATTATGTATTAATTTCCACATATGCACCTTGTTAGATTTACAGTGTAAGTTCTTCTCCTGTTAAAATAAAACTGATATAATTTTAAACCTCTGGTATCTGTCACATTAAATGTCTTACATTTATTCAAATATTTGCATGCTCCCTTGTCCACATTCAAAATTCTCCTATGTTGTAAGTTAACATGCTTGATAGATTCTATTTTAAAGAAATATTAGGTGTACAAAAGACAGTGTAAAGCTAGATTCTAAAAGAACCAATAAACCAAATAAGAAGCCTCCACGGCAAAACAATAAAGCCCCGAACAGCTTGGAATTCTCAAGCCTTTTATTAAGCACAAAAATCAACCATAAACATTCTCAGTACATTTTCATTTGAAACACGCAGATTCTAAAAGATTTGCTTCAGTGTAAGTGAACTCAGGTGAAAGGCCTATCTATAAAATATACACCAGAATAAGTTTCCTAGCACTGAGATAATTTCAAATCTGGTCCTGTGAGTAAGTCTGTCTTCAGAGCATTTTATTTTCCACTGTTTTAAAGATCTCCTTTAAAATATTTGCATTTGAAAATATGAAATAGAGAAACAGACTCAAAATGGGCTGCTAATTTTGTTAGCTTTAGAGACAGTGCAGAAATTGGACCGTATTCATATATTTGTAATCTGAACTGCGCAAAGACTCACTTAAATGTGAATTTTTCCTTAGAAACAAAAGTATTGCCCTTTCTTTTGAAGTTGATATTTGCATGTGAGTATCTGTGTACATGCATATATATATATATATATATATATATATATATATATATATATATATATACTCAAATGTGAAAATTTACAAAATATGACCGTGTACGCACACATTAAGATACTAAACATTAAAAGGCACATCACAGAAGCTACATAAATCTTTTAAAAAAACGCAGTGATGTCTTTGCATCTCAGTATGTCGTCTTTGCCATGTATTATACTGTGTTACTTTTGCTCTGAGATTGTGCCAGTGTAGAACGAAAGTAGCACTATTGCTGTCTTCTGACTGTAGCCGTAATTTCAGAATGAGACAGTTGTTAAATATATCCTGTATGCCACGGTGGTACGGCGGTAGCGTTACCTCACAGCAAGAGGTTCTCCCGTTCGATTCTCGGCGTGGCTTGGGAGTGCCTTCTGTGTGGAGTCTGCATGTCCTCCCCACGGTTGGGTAGCATTCGAAAGACATGCGTGTGTAAATGGGCGTGCCTTTGTTGAAGGTTGGGCGTCGAGCTGGCACCTCAGCGTTTCATAAAAATCTACTGCCAATCATTAGCAGACCGGAGTTCCGCTGTGGCGACCGCTTACCAGGAAAAAGCCGAAAGACAACAACAACAACAGTTATAAATCCATGTTAATGCAGAAACCAGCATAATCCGAAGATTTCTTTTGGATTAATTCTATTTTTTTTAAAGTTTATTAATTAATAAGCAAACATACAGTAGCCTTTAAGTACATACAGCATTACCAACAATGCCAGACTTAATTCAATAGAACATTGTATTAACATACAAGGTATGTAAAATAATGATATCAGAATTATACATAAAGCCATTTAGGTTTAACACCATATAAATCTAGCAGCTAACATCTTGGCTGTCACAGTCATTTGTTATCCTGATAAGAAATGGTTATTACTCATAGCATAGTTTTAGCAGAGCCTGACATAATTTCTTAGTAAACAAGAAACTTCATTAGGACTCACTGTCTTAATCAGTGTCTGACTGTGTCCCTCCTGGAACCCCACCTGACACACCCATTTTTGAGGTCCTTTACAGATACATTCTGATGGATATACCATTTGCTGGCAATGCACACTGTAATCTCAGAGGTCACATGGAGAAACCATGATTTAAAATTGGCTCTCAATTTCACTAAATGGGTGTCTGGAATTAATAAAAAGAATGCTGGGCTAAAGGGAAGTTCCTCTCCTGTTGTCTTTAGTAGTCAGTGTCTCATGCAATCCTAGCTGTGGACATGCCCAAACCTTGTGTTGATTCAGTGTACTGTGGCATATAGGACAGCGGAATTCCTCTCAATGTAAATTGCTTAGTTCATCCTAGCAAGCCAATAGCCCTTCATCCAGAAAAAGAGATATTTTTTATAGATCTTTGGCCATTTCCATAAGCTAACTACAATATTCTATAGATTCTGGATTGATATATCAGCAAAGAGGGGTCTAATTCATGAACATATTTAGTGAATACTGTGGCTCTGCATGTCTTGCTGTGACATAATAAGGTAGAGCTCTGTCATTTTCAGGCATCTGCAGGGATACTTGCGAGTGACCCTAAAGTCCATTTGTGCAATTAATGAGAAGGAGCACTAACTTATTTCACCAAGGAGATCAATATCTTAGAGTTAAATATTTCCAATGGCCTCTAGAAGAGATACCTCAGTCTCCTTTGGAAGTACTAGAAAGAAGCAAAAGCCTTGTTGCCCTTGATCAGTTGTGTCAAATCCTTTGCATCCATCCTCTACTTTAACCAGGTGGCCTTCTATTAGCAGCTGAGGTCACCTTCATAAGGGATCACAAAACCTCAATTTTCTGACTCATGAGGAAATCAGAATATATACTTGACAGCAGCCCAGGATTTACAAATTGGTGCCAAACCTGTAAAGCTTTTGGAAGTCCTTTGCTATACATGCTATGGCCCATAGTGGTTCAGCTCTAAGTAAGTTAGCCTCGATGTGGGCCCATATTGGGGCACATTGCTGTTGTAGTTTAACAGTTGTAAGGTAGCCTCTTTCAATGATTTTTCCAGGTAAATTGCTGGAGCAAATTGCTAAGCCTTTGATGCCAATAGTTCCTAGGAGCACCTGGGATATGGCAATAGATATATAACAATAAGAGGGCAGAAACATTTTCACTAAGGCTACTCTTTCCAGTAGTTGCAAATGAAGCTTATACCAAGCATATACCCAGAGAAATACTTTCTTCTAAAGTGGTAGTAGACTCTGGGTAATAATTTGGTGTGGATCTGGGTGTAAAATAATGTCGATGTTTTTAGGAGAATGCCAGCCCAGTAAAATGGAAGGTATATGTCCATCTAGCATAAAAATGATTTTGGTCTTGTCCAGATTCAGGCACAGGCCAGAGGGTCTTGAGCTTGTAAGCAAAACATCGAACAGGGTATAAACATCTTAGGTTCATAGGTTCATACTAGGCTATCTTCCCTAGGGTATTTATAAGCCTAGCCCAGAATCTTGGACAAGATTTTGAGTGATGAGAACTACACAGTCTTCAGCAAATAATAATGTATTTGTTTCCACTCCTAAAGTATCCTACTATGTTGTTAGTTTTAAGAGATTTTAAGTACAAATTAATGATTCAATGTCTGTCAGAAAATAAGAAAGGAAAGAGGGATCTTTGATGAGTGTCACTTCACAGGGAAAAGACAATTTATTGCTAACACCTCCACAGTTGGTGCTGCATATAGAGGTTGAATGGCTCTCAAGAAATAATCTGGGATTGTAATAACCATCAAAAGCTCTGACAGGTAGTCCCAGTCAGTGGAGTCAAATGCCTTTTTAAAGTCTAATATGAATGCCACAGCTGGTCCAAGAACATTTTTAAGCCCCTACATGGACATGCATATGGTTCTAACATTATCCATACTCCATTTCCTTTTAATGAGCCCCACCTGAGCATGGGCCAACAGTTCAGGTGTGAGGAGGTTTAACCTTTTGGCCAACATTTTATGTTATTATTTATTTTATTTATTTTACATTTGTTGACCCAGCTAGTCTAACTGGATATATGTCCATTTTCAGTACAGGCCCGGGGAGAAAAGCTCCAAGCATCAGCAGTGACAAAGAATACAATTTAAAATAATAGTCAAATGAATTACAATACATTGGTCAGAACAAAATTGTACTGAGTCATTTAGTAGGTTTGAGCTAAGGTTAAATGCAGAGAGAAAAACATATATTTTTTTTGATCAAGGAAATGGGTCTATACTTCACTACCTGGGTTGAGTCTTTATTGGGCTTCAGAAGCGCTATTATATATGAAGTAGTAGTTTATAGTTTAATTAACCATCTTCCTGAAAAGTTTGAAATAATTTCAAAAGAGAGGTAACAACGTGTCCCCCAGAATATTGTATAGTTCATTATTGAGACTGTCTTGGCCTGCAGCCTTGCCTGTAGGCATCTGGTGCAAAGCCTGGTGGATGTATTGAACACTTAATGGTTGCATCATTTCTGCTTTTTGTTCAGGGAAGATTTTGGGCATCTGGGCTTACTTAGCAAATTCCTTAACCCTTGCTAGCAAATTTGTTTGTTCTATTATGCCCTTACTATACAGAGTTTGATAATATTCTGAAAACACTGAAGTAATAACCTTATCTGTTCATAAATTGTCCAAGCTCTTATTTATCAATTTAGAAATGGTAAACTGTGTATACAGTGCTATTTCACTTGCAAAACGAGTACTCTTGAGGGTATGGGTATATGCACTATGGCCCAAGAACAAGTTTTCATATGATGCAATTATAGGCTTGCTTCCTCCTGCTTCATTATACTTGATTTTGTAAAAGCTAGTCTATATTCCTGTAATGCTTCCAGATTCCAAAATATAAATTATTTACATTTTGAAAAAATGTGTGCTACCTGGCGATCCACATTGCTTAACTTAGAGTCTGTACTTATAATATTCAGCCTTGACTGCAGTACAGAGTCCTTTTAACTGTAATTTGAGAGACTCCAATTACACTCATATGGAAAAAGCATATGGGATTACAATTCTAAAATAACCTATGACCTTCCCAAGTATATAATGGACTCAGTTTGTCTTGATACCCTAACAGTTTATTCGCGATTCTAGCAGGAAGGATACAAGATACAGCCTAATGGTCAATAAAGGGAGCTGTCAGAATCTCTGGTTATAATATTTTGGTTGTAGAGGCCCTAGAGATCATAGAGGCTTACTACAAATAGTACTATGCCTGCAAAGTGCATTCTCACATCTCAAGAATCACAAGAATTAGAGAGCATTTAACAGTTATTAGAAAGGAAAATATGAGTAATGCACTTTGCAGGCATAGTACTAGTTGTAAGTAAGCCAGGGAACCTTGTTGGCTAGGCTTACTTAGGCCCTTGGGTCAATATCCTAGTACCTACCTATGAACCTATGTAGTAATTTTAGGAAGTTTTCTTTCTCCATTATTGAGAAAGTTGATCAAACTAGATTCATTGACTCTTACAACAGGTACCTTGAATTTTTAGAAATAAAGTGGCAATATTTTTACATGCAGACACAGAGGCAGGCATTAATGAGGCTATAACTATAAAAAGTTTATTAAATTACAAAATAGTAGTCCACACAGCCTATCTGGACCTTGCAAAGGCATTTGACACAATACCCCACTCGGGCATCATAGATAAGCTATCTATATAAAATATAACCCCTATGTCACAAGATGGATTTACTCAAAGAAAGAAAGACAGAACCACAGACAGAGAGTTGTTGACTCCTCAAAAACTCACTGAGGAACAGGTCACAGCATGGCATCCCTGGGACCACTCTGTGGGACCACCACTTTATTAAGTATTCCGAGGTCCAGGCAAGCAGGACACGGGAGGACTAAGCTCCACCAAAACTGCACCAAACTGGGCACCACTGGGCACCACCTCCATCTCCACACAAGCATCCTTCAAAAGGTCAAACAGAGACAGATGCAGTGCCAGAAAGCCAAAGCCAAAAAAAATTATAAAATATATATTCATAAAAACAATGTGCCCAATAAATTAACAATTACATGGGAAGAAACCAATACATTAAAAGAAAGTTATTAGAGGACCCAAGGGGACCCCAATTGATAGCAATCTTCAACCACAACAGTGGTTAGAAAGGAAAGAGACAGAGCCCACTTCATCCCCTCTCATATTCACATCTCACATCTCTCTCAAGAGAGTGTTCTCATCGGCGTTCCCTCATCAGGCCATCATCAGGCCCATCATAGAATACAATGCCCCTTTTGGATGTACCCACCGACACCTGTAGTAATTAGAGAGACCCCGCAAAATACACCAGAGGGAGAGGCAAAGGGTCTCAAACAGATGCCATATGCTGGTTAAAAAAAAAACTCTCTACTCAGTTGTATACCTTCACTTCGACCACCTGCTATACATACACAGCCACCTCAACAAAAATTAATGGACATGGACATGCTCCACCTCTCTAAACCCCTAGGAGCCTTAGCCTTACCACTTTTCCTCAGCACAGAAATACATAGAAATAGAAATAAATTGAGGGACAGGTGGAGGGGTTCCTTCGTTGGAGGCGCCTCCTCCCAGTTCCAGAGGTTCCCACCTGAGGCAGAGATCTCTTCTCTCTAAGAATCTCATCTCTTGGTAGGTGGATGGGGGGATGGGGGATTTGTCCTAGGTTTTCAGGATTAGGTCAGAGGCAGAGGTTACTAAACCTAAACTAAACTACAAAGCCACAAAAACAGTAAAATCAATAGTTATACAGAATACAAGCCATCATATAATTGTAGCAGGGGGCTTAGCCTATAATGGCATTAGGAAGTATGAACCTATTTAATTTTAAAGTTTAGGTACTTTTGTATGTATAGGAAAGTTTTATTGTTACTAGTAACACTGTTGGTATTATTGATGTTGCTTTAAATAACTTTTAGATGTATCTGGTTACATTTTAATTGATATATTAAGTTTATTGAATGAAAGCTGCCATATCACTTTGTGCTATTTTATTTAAACTGAATTTTTATATTCTATTTTCTGTTGAAGTTCTTATATATTAAATAGAATGAAAGTGCTTAAAAATATGAGGATTGTTGTATATTTTAATTTCCATGTGTTTCAACAGTGCCCACTGAAGCTTTATGGAAGTTTCCTTATTTAGTTTTTCCTTATTTAGTTGTTTTTCCTTCGTTCTTGTTTATTGACTTGTAATACTAAAAACAGTGTAGACATCTTGGAACCAAGGCCAGACTATAAACTAATTTGCTCTTCTTGTCCTAATTTACAGTTTTGGAGTGACTGACTGGCCCCAAAGGGTGTTGGATCAGTTGGACAGGAAAACAAGGAGGACGCTTCATGCTCATCAAATGATTTTTAAAAATCATAGTATACCAAGACTATATATTTCCTGTTATTAAGGAGGTATAGGCCTCCTCATAATTAATTACATGTAGAGATATGCAATCATGGGACTGCATACATATCTGCTGACCTCACAAGACCGAAACATAGTGAAATTTTGAAACATGAAGAGAACAAGTCTAAGATGACTTCCCTGCTTAGTTTAGCAGAAACATAGTGTCAAGCAGGAATGTAAATCAAACCAGAAGTAGATAAAAATCAGTCAGCAACTGAATGTGCCAAAAAACAAAAGAAAGAATATAAGGTGAAGGATCAGATGAGAAGGCAAGAAATGTGGAAAATGCATAAATACAGTTACAAGTACAGAAAACTCTTGGAACATCCTTATGTTGATCAGGATCGAACACAGGAATGGTTAAGGACAGGTGAATTTACAAAGTCTATTGAACATTTTTTTTATTTTTTATTTATCATTGACTTGAAAAAGTCGACTAGGTTCCACAGAGTGTTTTTTTTTGAGGCAGGGAGAGGGGCTCCAATGCTGCATGTTTTTGAATGTGTGAATGAAACCGAGCCGGAGGAGGAAACCCACGCCAAGAAGCAGAACATGCAACTCACACAAGAAGGCACCCCAGCCAGAATCGCCGAGAAGAAACTGCTGTGAGGCAGCTGAACAGTAAAACCTGCACCACTGCGCCGCCCACATGTGGGAGAAAAGGACAAATGTAGGTCTTGTAAAGCAGAATTTGAAACAGTCACATATTGTGTTGCTGGCTGTGATATACTGATGCAGAAGGACTGTATATTGAGAGGCATAATAATGTGGCAAGAATGTTACATTGGGGATTGTGCAAACATAATACTGAAGTACCTGAAAAACACTGGAAACATGAGCCACAAAGCATTATATAAAATGATGAAGTTTATCACATGGGATCACCAATTACCAACAGTTCAAAAATAGATGCAAGAAAACCAGATATAGTAGTCCATGAAAAGAAGACAAAACTAACATTGATAATTGAAATTTCTACATCCAGTAACTACAGTGTCTTACAGAGAGACAAAGTCATAAAGTCCAAGATTCCAGGCAGAAATGAGGGCAGTGTGGAAGAAGGATACCCAGACAGTTCCAATGGTAGTAGAAGAAACAAATCTTATAAAAAATCATTTACAATTGTGCTTAGATATGTTACCAATATATGTAACTCTGTATGAATTGCAGGAGTCATTACTGGGCACACTGCGGGTGCTGTGAGCATTTCTGGTTGACATCAAAGATTGAAACAATACTTATTTCATGAACTTTAATCATACTTTGACTTAGGTATAGGATCCATTCCCATCACGGTATTAGAAACTCAAAAGATTTGGCGAAATTAAAAAGGGAGTGGAGAACTCAGTCATGAGAGGTGATATGTTGTTGCTGTTACTGTAGCTGTGAAGCATGATGTTGGACTGTGCTTCCCAAAGAGTGTAGTGCAGTGTCATACTGTTTCAGTAAGTTTTTCTGGATTGCCACTTACTTTTCAGTTAGTTTCTTTTAAAACTTTGGGATTAAGGTAGTCAAATTATCTAATCTCACACACAGGTCCAACAAATTGAGTATGGTGCTATTCTCCATGCTGAACTAGTAGAGCACTCCACCAGCAAAAGGATGCTGTGATTTTCTGCAGACTTATAATTTAACATTAAAAAGACTATGGTACAGATTCAATAAAGCCTACATGGCTCACTAAAATCATGTGCAAGTCGTGGCTTGATGCGCACACAGTAGCGGACTGATTTTTACTCAGTAAATTGCTCGAACCACTGAGTGCAGCCACATAAACATGGCAAACATTGTGGCATGCTAATTATAACATAAGAAGCTGAATTGTATGCTATTCAACCATTCCAAGATGGAGGAGCTATTAAACAAGAGATAAAGCAATCATGTACATTCAGTGCAGGTTTTGGCCTCGAATTTCAATATCTATTATAATTGAGTCATGGAAACTACTCTACACTGAAAGAATGTTAGGCAATGTTGTTATTTTTCTGCATGTGTGTGTGCAATAGGCCCAAGTGTATGCTGCTAATAGACCTTGGCCAAGAAGGAGAAGGTTGCTTAGATGCCATTTAACTTTTCATCTCTGCATCAGTTGGAAATTGTAGAATGCTATAAGGTGGATAGAGACACACTACAGGAACTTTACAACCTCTGTCATCTTCAACTGACAGCAAGGGCAAACCAAGGGGAATTAATACTTATGAAAACTAAGGTATGTGTAGCACTTATAATATTAGCTACAGGAACCTTCCAAAGACCAAAAGAGGATATGCTGTGGTGTCATAGGTATCAGCATCCAGGATTCTTCATCAATTCCTGAATGCAATGCTACAACATGCTAGTGAATAGATCCATTTTTCATATACACCTGAAGACAGAGCTACAAGTATGCAAGATTTCTACCCTGTAGCACACTTCCCTGAAGTCCTGTGTGCCATAGTCTGCATGCACATTGAGGTCAAAACACCACCTGGGGAACAGAGAAGGGTGTACATAAACAGAAAGGGCTTCCACTCCATTAACTGCCAGGATGGGTATAACATTAAGGGAATTATCCTGAATGTGAGTGCTGGCAACCCTGGCAGTTACCATGACTCACATATCTGGCACAACTCTCAACTCTACCAAAGGTTTTCTAGGGGGTATCCCACAAGGTCATTTACTGGGTGATGCATGATATGTATTTGAACCATGGCTGATGACGCCCATCAGAAATTTACACACATCCACCAAAGCATGCTATAATGAGGCACATGCTCAAACAAGAAATATTGCAGAATGTATGTCTGGCTGCTGAAGTCAAGGCTCTGGTGTCTACATATGTCAAGGGGAGCCCTGCAGTAATCCCCATACATGTGCTGAAATTTTCACTGGCTGCTCTATCCTTCACAATATTATCCCAAGAAAACAGCTTCAACAGGAACACCAAAGGAAAGGGGCACACATCCCACCACCACTGGCAAAGTCAAAACACCCACATGCAGGTGAAGAGTCAGAGGGGGAACCACCAGCCGCTGTGAGTGTCAGTAGATTCAGGAGCGGCCTTAGGTCTACCTACACCAAATATATACTGGAAAAGTGCCCCTGCTACAACAGCACCCTAGGCGGCCATCTAGTTGACCTATGCCTAAGGCCGTCTATGAGTAGACCTAGGCATGCACATGCCCTTGTCCTGGTCAAGAGGCAATGAACAGCAATCATGCTGAACACCTAAGGGGGTACAACTTTGATCCTATGCACACACATACTTTAAAACTAATGCTAGGCAAAACTCACAACCTTTACTTACCCATGTAATGGCTTTGTACTGCTAGCATCACACAAAGTCAGCCCTGAATTAAAACACTTGTAACTGCTGGACTATCAAGGTAAGTGTTGAACCTAGAACAGGAAAATAAATGACTAAGAACACAAATGAATGGCAAATCTTTGCATACTGTTACTTGCTAATGTACCTAAGTATAAGGTGGGTCAAGTTTTACAGCAATGACAACAATAGGTGACAGGACTGACTTATGTCAATAGATGTATGTTCATATCAAAGATATACACACAATACAAAAACCTGTAAGAAAGCAGTACAATTTTCAAAACAGCATCACAAACACATATATACTAAGCCCTCAGTCAGCTATGCACCCTGTGCATCAGACAAAGGAATTGTGTATCCCTGAATTCAAAAGATAGAGTCAAGCAGATGGCACAGTTATCATCATTTGCTCAGGGTGTTGTTTCATGGCTCTCCCACCCCCAAACCAATAAATAAGTGAAGGTTCGTACAAACAAAGCAATACCACATAATTCTGTTGGTATGTATGTTTTCAACACAGCTCTCACAATGTGTACACATTTACAACAGAAAAGTCAATTTTATATGACTGCCAGTCACCTCCCACTGTGCTCAGCACTCTCCTGGAGGTGTCTGTGGGACATCTGAGAAGCATAACACCTGTGTCATTGACTTGGTACATTAAATTTCCCTGTAAAAACATATAAGTGTATAAAATAATTTTAACAATAACATGTGATGAAAGTTAATAACCTGTCTATCTCAGAAAAGTTAATGTCTGCCAAAAATGCCTATGCCAACAGTGAACAGTAAGAAGTGCATATAGATAAAAATTCCATTTTATGCTGCATATATATATATATATATATATATATATATATATAAAATCTGCTTTGTAACATGTTACAAAATCTAGAATGTACTTGAAAAATGCAGTCATACCTTAGCAACATTAGAAACTCTCTATAGATAAATCAAAAGGAATACCAATCTTCTGTTTTGTCCAAATGCACCCCAAGTCGCCTCACCTTTAGGCTCCCTGGCTACATGATTCATTTTTATAGTTTAAATTCCGGACTTGGAGGACAGTAAAGATGCAAATGATATGTGAACTCAGAATTGCTGAATGACAATCTTTTGATTTCATGTAGCAGATGTAAACATACCCTGGGATTCAATAAACTCTGTGTAAGCTTAGCATGATGCCTACATGGAGTTTACGTGTTTGCATGATGAGCAGCCATGCTAATTGCATATGCATGCCGTGCATTGCACCTACACAAATACAGTTGCATTTTCTTGGCCATAGGAAACCATGTAAAACAACATAAACACATTCAGACATGTTTACCTGCGGGCAAATTTGTTCTGCAGGATTGCACAAGTAGCCACAATGACTACCAGGATGTAATTTAAGTTGATGAATGCATTACTAACACATAACAGGAAAGTATACTCAGCGCAAAGTACAGTGCAAACATGTTTTTGCCATATTGCAATAAAAGGTTTGGTGATGATCATCAAGGCCACATAGACTGTATTATAAAGACACTAGAAATGTGTGTACTGAAAAGGGCCACAGACAGGAATGGTAGGAATGAATGGTTAAGAGGACAAGTGAAACATGGTAATGTATACCAAATAAGGGCATGTCAATGTACATGCACACCAAAAACAAGACAGTTGCAGCACGAACATTAATCACATATGTACATAATACAGAACTTACTGCTGATTACACCTCCTGTGCAGGTGTATTCATATCATCACACAGTTAACTGTATATTATGTGACTCTCAGACAAGGTCATGTATCAATGGAGATGATTGGTTGTGTTTTAAGTAACCTGACTTCATCAAGAGTGGTATATACTGTGACACCCCTACACTGGCCCAGCAATCAAGGAGCCTCAATTCTCACCACTAACCAGTGAGGGACTTGCACATTGGGAGGATGACAAGTACACACACAATAAAGTATAATTTTCCTTAAGAGCACATAGAGATCACAGTCAGTCTGGGACTGTTTTCTCCCTCTTTCTCCAGATCCCCAGTAAGACTTCCCACTGGCACAGCTATAAAGTTGAGCCCTTAGCCCGAGTTCCAAGCCAAGTCTTCCCAGCACTCTCCCTGTCCAACCAGTGCTTTGTGTCCCTCCCCAAGTAGTTGACACACACACACACACACACACACACACACACACACACACACACACACTTTGAGATTTGATTTATACACAAACACGCACCTGGGAAAGGCTGGTGCAGGTTTACTAGATATTCCCCTTCTGCCCAGACCATAAGGTAGTTAGCACTGCCACCAGAACCCCTTATCAACTACTTTAAGGCTCTTCAAAAAGGGTGAGCAATCTTACTGTGTAATGTTACTATTATCCAAATGGTAAATGTGACCAAGACTTGAAGGCTATTTAGGAGTGGCCTGTACAGTGTCACCAAATACATATGCAAGTAGTCTGAGAGCTTACATAACTCTAAACAAACCAACCACAATTAAAAGGTTTAAATATATTTACTAATAAATAATAAAAGAACAAGACAATACTCAATAACTCAACACAGTGACTACAGAGTTCAGAATTACAGGAAATATTTTAAAACAACATTGCAGGACAGTCTCAAATAAATACAGAAAACATCTAAACTAATCTTACTAAATTACTATCTATCTATCTCTAAAAGAAATACTATACCTAAATAACTTACTTACAGAGCAAGGCAAATGCAGATGAGAAGTGCTGAATGGATGTTTTCAGATACAAAATGCACAGACTCTGTCTGAGATTCTTATTAAATTAATAATATACATTACTGCTGGGTTTGCCAGGATGATATCACTCTTTGTTACCTGCCTTCAGTTCCCAGGCTAACAGAAACTAATATCATTTTAACATCTCTATGGGATAAGTACATATATCTCAGAAGTTTGCCTAGAACTGGAAGTCATAAAACAATTAACACTTTTACATTTGAAACCTAGTAATTATTTATGTTTTAAGACAATAGAAAGAAACCTCTAGCTGTAGAAGTCCTGTCTCCTTCAGTGAAACTGGGAGATAAACACAATCATAAAACAATTCACTTATTTTCTTAAAATTTGCAACTTAACTCTATTTTTCCAGTAGGGTACATTGTGGTTACATTCTTGAAGCTCAGTACATAACATACAATTCAACACACGTCTGTACCAGTAGTTTAATATCCACATAACATATAGTTCTCTTACATTTGTAAGACAAGCCTATGGATCATATTAATATTCACAAATGACATATGATTATTTACAAAATTCCAAATAGCTGGGCTGGCAACTGCACAATTCTCCCCTCCTGAAAACTCAAGCTAGTTTTTCAAGTGACCCTTGAGAAATGTTTTTTGAGAGGGTTGAGCCTATCTGGGAATACGTTACCCCATTTCCTGTCTTGAGAGCCCATCTACGTTGGCATTGCTAACTCTACTGCACTGCTGCACTATCATATCATATGCTTGCAACCCTAGGGTCCATTTTAGTAATTTGGCATTTTGCTGGCTGGTTTGCTGTAGCCATGTTAAGGGACGGTGGTCGTAACTACAGTGAATTTCCTTCCATACAAATAAGGGTGAATTTTCTGCAGTGCCCAGACTATGGCTAGGCATTCCTTTTCTACAGCTGCATAGCATTCCTCCCTGGGTTGGAGCCTATGACTGAGATAAACCACTGGGTGCTCTTCTCCCTCTGAAGAAACCTGGATAAGTACAGCCCCCCTACCCCATGGTTTGAAGCATCCACCTGCACAACAACATCTTTGCTGTAATCTGGACTGGCTAACACAGGGGGTCCTCCCAAAGCTCCTTTAAGCTTCTGAAATGCCTGCTCACATGATGGGGTTCACATTACTGTATCTGGCCTGTTTTTCCTTGTCAGGTCTGTGAGGGGAGCAGCTATGGTACAATAACTGGAGACAAACTTTCTGTAGTACCCTGCTGTCCCTAAAAATGCCCTCACCTGCTTTTTGGTAATATGGGCAGGCCATATCTGAATGGCTTCCACTTTGACATGTTCTGGCCAGATCTTACCACTCTCCACTCTATGTCCCAAGTAAGAGACCTCTGCCATACCCACCTGACATTTACTGGGCTTAATGGTCAACCCTGCCATCTGTAGTCTGCACAGCACCTCCCTGACATGCTGAAGGTGCTCTTGCCAGAAATGGCTGTAGATGGCAATATCATCTAGCTAAGCAAGGACAAAATTTCCTGCTCCTGCTACAATATGATCTACCAAAGCCTCTGGAAAGTCAGTGGGGCATCTTTGTGAACTCATGCAAGCCAAAAGGAGTCACAAAGGCTGACCTCTCTCTTGTACTGTGAGTCAAGGGAACCTGCCAGTAACCCTTGGTAAAATCAATGGTGGTAAGATACTTAGCCCCACCCAGCTGCTCTAGGGCCTCATATTTCCTAAGCATGGGGTAAGCATCTAACTCTGTGTGACTATTTAATTTGCTGTAGTCCACACAGAACCTGGTGCTGCCATCCTTCTTTGGTACCAGCAACACTGGGGAGGCCCAGGGACTGCTGGACTCCTGAATTACCCCTGGTACCAACATTTCCTGTATCTCCTCCCTCAGACTCTGTTTGACTCTCTCAGGCACCCTATAAGAAGCCTGCTTAATAGACCATTGGGGTCCTGTATCCACAAGGTGGGTGTATCCTGGTTTCCCAGTGAACATGTCCCCAAACTCCTGTAACACATGTCCCCAAACTCCTGTAACACTGCTCAGATTTCTCAAACTTGGGTAGAGGATAGCTGCTGGAACATTGCTACCCTTTCCACTCAAGTGTTAGTCCAAGCCTCACTGAGGAGATCAGTCACCAAATTTCCCTCAGACTCCTCCTGCAATCCACTGAAAATACTCAGCACAAGGGCCTCCCTATCATGTTAAGGTTTTATCATGTTAACATGGTACAATTTGTGCCCATGCCTCCTTCCTAGCAGTTCTACCATGTAGTTAACATCACTGACCTTCCTTACCATGTTTATGGTCCCTCCCAGGCTACCTGCAGCTTGTTGTGTCTGACGGGAATGAGAAACATTAGCTTTTGCCCTACAGCATACTCTCTAGCTTGAACATTCCTGTCATACCAGACCTTTTTCTGCTGTTGGACTTCTGCCAGGTTATCCTGGGTGATGGCCATGAATTCCCTGAGCTTTATCCTGAGGTTTAGGACATAAGCCACAACAGACTCCTTGTGGGATTCACACTCACCCTACCACTCATCTCGAATCAAATCTAGAGGTCACGCTATGTTCATACAGCAAGTCAAAGGGTGAAAAACCTGTGGAACCTGTCTGTAAGCAAACAACAGATGGGGCAAATATTTGTCCCACTCCCTCTTAAACAGGTATGCAAATGCCTGTAGCATCATCTTGAGTGCAGAGTTTAACCTCTCAACAAGCCCATTAGTCTGGGGATGGTAGGGGTGGTCTTTATGTGCTTCACCCCCATGGTACTTCCACAGACAAGCCAGCAGGTCTGACATGAACTTGGCACCTCTGTCAGTATTTCTTGTGGGAAACCTACTCTGCTGAAAATCTCTAACAAAGCATTTGCCACCTTTTCTGCCTTAATGGCACACAGAGCCACTGCCTCAGGGTATCTGGTAGCATAATCTACTACCACAAGGATATACCTTTTCCCTGTGGAACTTGGGGTACTCAGAGGCCCCACAATATCCATAGCTATCCTCTGAAATGGCTCCTCAATCACAGGCAAGGCATCAAAGGAGCTTTCACCTTGTCTCCTGCCTTGCCTACATTTTTGCACTGCTCCCTGGCCCTGCAGTACCCTGTTACATCTCGGGAAATCCCAGGCCAATAGAGGTTCTGCATAATATGTCTCTTTGTACGTTTTATGCCCATATGTCCTGCAAAGTCAATATCATGGGCTATGGCTGGAAGTGCTAGATGGTGGGCTCTGGGTACTATGAATTGCTGTATTCTTTCACCCTCTAGCCCTCCCTCAGGGGCTCTCTATACAGTAACCCTTTGTCCCAGTATACAGATTCCCCTTTCCCTTGAAAATCAGGTGCCTCACTAACTATCTCTCTCAGGCCTTGTAATGTGGCATCTGAAAGCTGAGCCTGTCTCAGCTCCCTCTTAATAACCCTTCCCATCTGCCCTTCCACAGGAAGTTTGGTATCCCCTGACAGTGGTGTCTCACTGTCAGCCTGGGTACTACTACTCACCTCTGCCCTTGCAGTCACCCTGTCCAAGGAAACATCAGTAGTCACAAGCAGCTGTGGCTCACCTTCAGTCTCCCTGCTACAGGGTAGCTCCCTCCCTGAAGTTACCACCTCACCAGTCCTGGCTGCAAGTGTGCAGTCTGTCTAGGTCTCCCCCAGGCTACCAGACCCGCATGCTTGTCTCCAAGCCTGACTGTGTGTAACTGCATGAACACACAGTACTGCATTCTCAAAATCATTCCCTAGCAGGATATCTGCAGGGATATCCTCAAAGACCCCTTCATTTTGGATTCCTTTTCCACCCTCCCAGTCAAGGTGAACCCTAGCCAAAGGTATTTGGAATGGGGTTCCTCCTAAAGCCCTGAGTGGAGTAGACTGCACAAGCAAGTAGTGCTCCTCTGCAACCATTGTAGGCTTCACAGTGGTTAGGTCAGAGGATGTGTCTCTTTTAGCCATGGCCTCTTTCCCATTCACTAAGATAGGATATAACCTATTGTGGTAGTTTGGCGCCCTTCTTGTCTTGAGACAACTTACTGCTAGCATTTTGTCACTCCTCCTTACTGGCTCTCCCACCTTTTGGTCCCCACATTGCCTCCATGGATATCTATATGCTACATGGCTGCACTGGTTGCATTTAAAACATTTAACTCTTGGTTCTGGATGTGTACCTGGGCTAGTGGCTTTCCCTGCTACTGGCAGACTCTGTTGATCAGTCTGGGCTGCCCACCATGGGTTTCCTTAGACCCATGAGCAGCACTGGGTGTCCCTTTCCTTTACAGTGATTGCCCTGCTTGCTAGGTATAGGACTCTTTTCTTCCCCAACACATCTGCAGTAGTGCATTGTCTATCAGCTAACGAGATTCTCATGTCCTCAGGCAAAGTGCTAAGGCCATCTTCCCTCACCAAAAGGTCTGCCCTTCAAAAGTGGTGACCTGACATCCACTCACCCACCTATGAATATAAGTGCTTAGTTCAGCAATTTATTTACACACACTTTCATCTGCCTTGAGTCTATGCTCATGAAACTTTTTTCTATAAGCTTCAGGTGTTAACTTAAACATTCTAGCAAACAGTTCTTTATAACATTATAATTTAAGCAATCAGTGTCAGACAGTTTGGAAAGAACAGTTACAGCTTTACCATGGAGTAAGGGGGGGTCAAGAACCATACCCAGAGCCATTGGTCAACATTGTACTGTTTACCCTCTCAAACATATGAATGAAACTATCAAAATTATCCACCTCTGTAAATTGTGGAAGAAATTTACTGACCTTTGTTGCTTCTGGGGATTGGTTACTCCCTTCCCCATGTGATGTGACTATCCCACCACTGCCAAACAATTATGTGATGCCTCTGCACTGGCTCAGTAATCAAGAAACCTCAGTCCTCACCACTAACACCAATGAGGGACGTGCACATTGGGAGGATGACAAGTACACACACAGTAAAGTACAATTTCTCTTAACAGCATACAGAGATCACAGTCAGTCTGGAGCTGGTTTCTCCCTCTTTCTCCAAATCCCCAATAAGACTCCCCACTGGCACAGCTATAGAGTTGAGTCCTTAGCTAGGGTTCCAATCCAATCTTCCCAGCACTTTCTCTGTCCAACCAGTGCTTCGTGTCCCTGCCCAATTAGCTGACACATACACACTTTGAGATTTGTTTTATTCATAAACACACACATGGGAAATGCTGGCACAGGTTTACTAGTTATGCCCCCTTCTGCCCAGACCATAACATTGCCACCAGAACCCCTTATCAGCTACTTTAAGGCCCTTCCCAAAGGGTGACCAATCTTTCTGTGTAATGTTACCATTATCCAAATGGTAAGTGTGACCAAGACTTGAAGGCTATTTAGGAGTGGCTTGTACAGTGTCACCAAATAAATATGCAAGTACTCTGAGAGCTTAAACATCTCCAAACAAACCAACCACAATTACAAGGTTTAAATATATTTAATAATAAATAATAAAAGAACAAGACAATACTCAATAACTCAACACAGTGACTACAGAGTTCAGAATCACAGGAAATATTTTAAAACAACATTGCAGGACAGTCTCAAATACAGAAAACATCTAAACTTATTTTGCTATACTCCTGTATATCTCTAAAATAAATACTATACCTAAATAACTTACATACAGAGCAAGGCAAATGCAGATGAGAAGTGCTGAATGGATGTTTTCAGACCAAGATACAAAATGAACAGACTCACTCTCCCCCTAGTAAGGAAACCTCTGTATAAAACTTCTCCAAAGCCAACTTCATGCTACTTAAGTCAGAATTGACAAACTTCATGGCACCCATGCAGACGGCAGCTGAAAGTTCGACTGCTGAATCCTACACTAAGGCACTGTACGGGCACATCCACTCATGCATGAATCGTGCCATTCCAAATAGAACCAAGGCGCTCTCCTCCAAAAAAAGGAAGCTAATCTGTTGGTCTCTTGCCATAAACAAACTATACAACATAAGGAAGAAACTGTTGCAGAAAAGAGGAAAATCCCAGGATGCAAAAAACTCCCTTACCAGCCTCAGTAAGAAGCTGAGATCACTCATAAAATCCTCCAAAGCTAGTTATGAAAATAAAATTGCCAAAGATTCCAAAGACAACCGCAAGGCATTCTATACTTATGTCAAGAATCTAAATGGCAATGCTCAGATCTGCTCTGAGCTACAACAGAATGGCATTAAATATACTGATCCCAAGGATATTGCCAATATCCGGGTGGATTGATTTAGTGCCAAATTCACCCCCCCTCACCCCCTAAAGGACCCATCTCAATACAAAAAGATTGCCAAATTCTGGTAATCATGGCCACACAGGTAGAAACCGCACTCTGCAAAGCTAAGAATACAGCATCCATGGAACCAGATGTCAACCCGGCCTGTGTACTACATGAACTACAAAATGAACTGGCACCTCACCTAAGTGTCATGTTTAATCATAGCCTCACCTCAGGCTTCATGCCCACTAAGGGGCGCACAGCTACAGTTATCCCATTCCACAAGAGGGGATCCACCTTGGATCCCAGGAACTACCATCCCATCAGTCTAACGAGCCTGATCTGCAAGGGCATGGAACACATTATCATGGAACTTATAAACAAAGACATTGGCAACCTTCAAACACTGGACCCCACCCAGTTTTGGTTCATGAAGGGCCGATCTTGTCTCCTGAACCTGATTGACTTCTTCGAATCAGTCTCCAGAGCTGTGGATGTGGGTAAGGCAGTCCACATAGCCTATCTGGACCACACCAAGGCCTTCGATACCATCCCCCACTCTGGAATCATAGATAAACTTACTAAGCTGGGCCTAAATCCCTACATCACTCGATGAGTTGCCAACTGGCTTACTGACAGAACCCAGACTGCAAAAGTAGCTGACTCCAAATCCAGCTCCAGACAAGTGATAAGTGGAGTACCTCAAGGTTTAGTCCTGGGACCGCTCTTGTTTGGCATCTACTTCTGTAAAATACAGGCCAACACTAAGGGACTCTGGCTAACAAGTTCGCAGATGACTACAAACAGGGAGCCATTATTGAATCCTCAAATGATGTGGATTATCTACAAAAGGGCCTTACAGAAACAGATGCTTGGTGCCAAAGCCATGGGCTCACGCTTATTGCCAAGAAATGTATAGTTATCCCCTTTGGGAAAAAACATGTACCCATGAATTACCACATAGGTGGCAGTACACTAAACACCGAAAGTGTGATGAGAGACTTAGGGACACAGGTAGTCAGTGGTCTCACCTTCAATAACCACATCGCCACAACAGTCAGGAACTCCTTCTATGTGGCACACCTCATCACTAAGGGATTTTCATCCAGAAAAAAGAAGGTCATTGTCCCACTGTACTCATCCCTCATTAGACCCATTATAGAGTACAATGCCTCGTTTGGTATGTACCTCACAAGACATCTGAAACAGCTGGAAAGGCCACAGAAATACCTCACTAAAAGAATCACAGGCATAAAGCAGATGCCCTATGCTGACCATCTAAAAAAAACTCCAGCTATACTCTGTGGCATATCGTCTACTCAGAGGCGATCTCTGCTTAACGTACAAGGCCATGTCAAACCCTGAGCTGTTGGACATGCTCCACTTAAAGAAATCCCAATCCCTTAGAGCCACATGGTCCTGGGATTTATACTTTGTCATCACAATGAACAAAACATGCTGGAGTGATAGGTTCCTGACCCAGAGACTCCCCATACTCTGGAATAGACTACCCATGCATGTCAATCAGAGTGCCTCCTTGGCCCTCTTCAAAATAAACGATTGGATGGGAGATAGGAAATTCACCCCAGGGATCACATTAGTCACCCTGCTAGACAGGGATACAGGGTAGTAAATATCCAGGTTATTATTTTGCTAGGGTTGTATAGGTCCTAGGGCCGATAGCCTAGTACCAACCTATGAACCTATGAGATAGTTCTTAAATTAATAATACACATTACTGCTGGGTTTGCCAGGATGACATCACTCTTTGTCACCTATCTTCAATTCCCAGGCTAACAGAAACTAACATAATTTTTAACATCTCTATGGGAGAAGTACATATCTCTTAGAAGTTTGCCCAGAGCTGGAAATCATAAAACAATTAACACTTTTACAATTGAAACCTAGTAATTATTTCTGTTTCAAGACAGTAGAAAGAAACCTCTAGCTGTAGACATCCTGTCTCTTTCAGTGAAACTGGGAGATAAGCATAATTGTAAAACAATTCACTTATTTTCTTAGAGTTTACAAGTTAACTCTGTTCTTTTCCAGTAGGGTACACTGTGATTAGATTCTTGCAGCTCAGTACATAACACACAGTTCAACACACACTTCTGCACCAGTAATTTAATATCCACATAACATAGTTCTCATACATTTGTATGACAAGCCTATAGATCATATTAATATTCACAAATGACATATGATTATTTACAAAATTCCAGATAGCTGGGCTGGCAGCCAGTAGGGAGTATGTATATATTTTGAAGACGTACCAAAAGAGTTGCTTGAATATGAATGTAATGTCAACATAGGTCTCCACCAATTGGGACATGCAGCAATACACTTATGGGTAACAGTAAACAGAAGCAAATACAGTTATGGACAATATCAGAATAATGCCACCATTAATCACCTTCATCAAATATGACCATTTTTGGGAGGTTTTAAGAGTCACACTGTTACACCTGTATTTTAAATTAGAACCAATCCTGGCTTGTTGAGAGGTTTGCATGTCACAGGTATGCCACAATCTATACTTTTATGAATAAAACCCATGCCATCAATGTTGTCAGTGAGTTATATAGTTACTGGGTGCATCACAGGAAGATGTATCACACATCTTGTAGAACACCTTGAAAGGAAGTCTGCGCTGTCAACTGCTAATGGTTATGCATCACAAAGAATACTTATGTATGAACAAAAACATGTGTAGAAGCTCACTGTGGCAATAGTGATACAATTTAGTAAAATATCCCTGGATGGTGTGTGCTGAGGTATATAGTAAAGGGTGCATTCTACTCAGTTATTGGTATGATGAGGGCTGAGAACTGAGACTATACTGTCCTTCAATGTGGAAGGCCTGCCCATAATCAAGAACTGTGCTACATACAAGGGATTTGTCACCACTGTGGTCACATGCTGTTTGAAGTTCTGCTTACTATCTACCTAAGTACTGAGGTCACATACCACTTGTTCTGCTCATGTAGATGTGCTGCCTCTATTGTAATTAGCTTGTGTATTTCCTTTCAAAAAGAAAATGATTATGCTTTTTCTCCATCTAGTATGTCCGCATGGCTATGGCAACAATCATTTAAGTGTGTTAATATTTTCTGCATGATATCAATAGCATTCTTGGATTTAATGATTGTCCAGAATTTGCAGTCATCCACAAAGCTGGTTAGACAAAGGATGCGCAAATTTCTCTTGAGTTATGACACTGAAATATTGAACAGGAAAAGGGCTAGTACAGAACCCGAAGGTATGGACCTTGTCACTGGACTCTAGCTAGTAGTGACTTCAAAACTTTAATATTATGTGTCATGTCTGTGATCCACTTGTTTACCCACTTGGTAACGTAGGTGTTTATGGCAACTTGAGACAGTTACTCTGTAGTACCTGAGTGTGGATTTGTGTCTGATGCCTTGGTCAGGTCAAGTTATGCAGGATGACAGTCTTTTCCTTGTGCATGCCCTTGGTGACCTTCTTGAAGACATCATCCAACTTAAACAGACATGATATAGCCTTAACACATCTAAAATGAGTTTGGTGCACAGTCTGGAGATTACCACTGTCATTTTTGATAATGTCTGTGATGAATCCTTGGTCTGCCTCACAGATGAGAAGATTCAGGACTATGGGTGTATAAGTCCCTGCTTCAGGTGATGGTTCCCCCTTGTTCAGACAGATGACTGTTACTGTATACCCTTCTTCCAAAACATATTTAAGTAGGGATCCAACTATGTCTGCTAGGTCAGGTTTTAAGTCATGATATAGGCAACCTGGGATGTTGTCTTGGTCCATTGATTCTGTGTTTTCAGCCTTGGAGAACACAAAGGTGAGCTGCTCTATTGAGAAAATAAACTGAGTAATGTTTGCATGTATACTTTGGCTGATGCCCAGTGGGGACAGGGGGGTGAAGTGTGAGCAAAGTGTCAGCTAGAAGGTTGTCTATTTTATCCAGGGGAGTATGTCTGGTGGTATCCACAAACAGCTCAGTGCTCTGTTGTGTATTCCCCTTAGCATTCCACAGTTTAAATAAATGATTTCTGACAACACCTCTAAATATAACCCTGGTTATGCATCACATTCCATACAGTGGAACTGTTCACACAGTTATACAACTGTACCAATATCAAGTAATTACATCAATTGCACACCATATGCCTATATGTTCATTTGAAAGCTGAGTTTGAGTGGCCTGATACCATATATGGCCACATTACAAATGAGTTGGTTGTGGCTCATGCAGAACAGTTACTGACACAAATGCTGACAGTCACACACTAGTCCTGTTGACCACCTCATTATTGCATGAGAGTATCAACACAATTGCACATACAATGAATTCCACAAGGTTGCAATTGAATAAAAACATTATATTTTTGTGTATATCATAGCATTACAACATGTGGATGAAAGGAGACTTATGTGCCCATGTAATTAGTATGAATTTATATTGATATATGTCACAGAGCATTTAATGGTGGTAGGTATACGCATGCACACATGTGCCAAACTGCACGTTACTGTGATGGTTCATTGAGACCTGCGTAGAATGTTAGTCTGCTCCACTAAAAAACATGCCTTACTAATCTAACAGTATACACATTATCATCCCATGTCAACAGTTCACAAGAGGTATATTACTACAGATGTTATTAAAGGAACATGTAATCAAATATGAGCAGCAGCCATCAATACATCACCTCACATCACAGACTGTAATATCCACTTGTAGACCTACCATATATCCACACCTCAACATAGCACATGTCGATGACAGCAACATGTGAAATGTTTGTAGGGTCACAAGACATTACTAAGCTAACAGCCAACATCACATAAAATCCTATCCAGAATTATATCATTTAAACCAAGCTCCCTATATCTATATGATGGAAGATAGTAAGGCTATATGGATATGTGTGTGTTTGATTGCATTACATACTGTCTCTGTCCATATGTGACATGTGCACCATCTCATGACAGAATTAGGAGTCAAGACATCCAGTGGTCTGGAGATGGCTTGCGGAGACTCATGGAAGGACTCTGCTTCATGATGTGTGTATACATCTTTGAGAGGAGGGCATCCTTCACTTCACTGCAGGAAGGATGTCATGTGGCCAGAGGGAAAAGGGGATGTTGGAATCATGAGGCTATGTTACAGGTTCTAGTTGATACTGAAATGAAAAGCAATTCATAAGATCATACAACTGTAATGTACCACCAAACACTTACACAGCAGTAAACTGTCTGATTTGAACATTACACCTGTATAGTTGTAGAAACTGAATTCCATACACTATAATACTAGCACCCACACATCTCTCTGACACTATCATGTTGCACTTTATACAGTATGATAGCATCATTGTATGCTGAGCAGATGTTGGGAGGAGTGCCTGATATGGATTTGGAGTCACATCTCTGTATAAAATTATCTCAACACTCTTATTTAAATGTGTACACACTCAAGTTACCTGCTGTCATATTAGACCTCCCAAATATCTAGTTACAGAAGCTGTAGAACACAGTACTTAACATTACTATCACAGCATAAGTTTGAATTGAATACTGTCAGAATGCACTGTATGCAGGATGACATCATCAGTGTATGTTACAAGAAGATTTTCAGAGGAGTGTCTGACACAGCTGTGGACTTGCATGGCATTCTAAAATTGTCACCATACTGATAGTTGAATGATCAGACACACCATTAACACATGCCACAGCACAAGTCTGTTTTTTTATAGTGTCAGACCACTTTATCGCAATGAAATCAGCAGTGTGTGGTGAGAAGAAGATGGTAGGCAGTGTCTCACATGCTGTTATAAAATAGTCTCTGAAATATGAACTAACTGAATGCAAACACATATGCAAGTTAACTGCAGTGAGACTAAAACCTCTACCTAATTACATGCAGAGCACAGTATTTAACACAAGTGTCACAGCACAAGCCTGGTTTTCATACTGTCAAACAACACTTTATAGCTGACATCAGCATTGTGTGGTGAGAAGATGGTAATCAGAGTGTCTCACATGCTGTTCTAAAATGGTTTCTAGAATGTGAACTAACTGAACACAAACACACACACACACACACACACACACACACACACACACACACACACACACACACACACACACCCCAGTTGACCGCACTGAGACCAGACCCACTACCTAATTATCTAAAGAACACAGTACTTAACACAAGTGTTATAGCACAAGTCCAGCTTTCGTAGTGTATGTTTGTGAGAAGATGTTGGAAGGCCTGTATGAAATGACTGTGTAAGCATGTACATCTCTCACAAAACTCATTTTTTATAGGACGTAATTGCAGACAATAGGCTACAGAATTATATTTGTCTAACTACATACACACCAGTTAACTGCAGTGAGATTAGAACTACTACCAAGCAAGTTACACAAGCTAGATAACACAATATTTAAAGCAAGCACCACAGCACAAATCTGACTTTTTGCACTGCTACTGAACAATTTCTAGTGGATGACATCATCATCATTGCATATTTAGGAGAACATATTGGGAGTCCCATATGAACTGGCTGTGTAGGCATGTACGACTGTCAAAAAAATAAATTTGTCCTGCATGGGACTGGATTGCTGACAGTAGGATACGCACACACACACACACACACACACACACACACACACACACACACACACACACACACACACACACACACACACACACACACACACACACACCAGTTGACTGCAGTGAGCGTCAACCCCCTACCTAACTAGTTATACAAGCAACAGAAGTCAATACTTAATGCAAGCCTTACTGGACAAATCTGACTTTTGTACTACTACTGGACAATTTAGAGTGGATGACATCATCATTGTATGTTTGCGAGAAGATGCTGGGAGGCCTGTATGAACTGGCTCTGTAGGCATGTAGAACTGTCAAAATATCTGTTCTGCATGGACTGGATATGCATACACACTTACACATATATAGAGACACACATTTAAAGTGGCCATTGTGTTAAGTTTATCCACATGTAAATATTTTGTTCCCATCCACATAACCCAGTAGTTAATAAATGCACTATCCCTGCTGTATGCTTTTGCCTTGTCATAGTGGTCTTTATAGATGATGCCAACATCATTATATGATGTGACTAACATATCCTGTTATGAGAGTGGTGTGCAAAGTGTGGATTTTGTATTTTCTGTTGTGTTCCAATGTGCAGATATACTTTAAAAGGCAGGTTCTCAAACTAGATGCAAAAAGGTGTCAGGAATGCATGTTGCAGAAGTGAGACATATGCACCTCTTTTTTAATATGTTGTGTACATTACACACTTACAGTCACAAGTAGATACACACATGTTTTGGGATCAGCATGGATGCAACTGTGTATGTACATGTGTTCATATTTATAATACACTGATGTCCCCATTAATATATGTACATGGCAATCTGAATGTCTATTGTCAGTATAAAGCTTTAAATGATGTAACAATTTATTTATTTATTTTATGTTTGTTGACTGGGTTTGTCCGACTGAGCTAAGTAGCCCTTTTTCTGCGGAGGCCCTGGGAGAAAAGCTCCACATGTTCTACAGATTATCATTTACAAAAATAAATAAAAAATCAACAACTGGTTTACAGAAAATATTCAAAGCAACATATACATAAAAAACAAGGATTTACTGCAGTAAACTAATCATTATGTCTGTCACATTTAGAATCCTACATCATTCAGAGGGACTAACAATAGTTTTGTCACCAGATGTAAAATCTTACATTATGCAGATAAGAATGTCTACAATGTGCCTAGGATAGAGAAGTTAATGTGAGACGAGGTCTAGAAAGTTAAAGAAAGTTACATAAGTTGGGAACAGATAGAGGTATGCAGTTAGGGTTGATAAGCTGTTAAAGGGGGGGGGGTGAGATTCAACCCCCTACCTAACTAGGTATACAAGCTATTGTGCTATTTGTTTCTGTACTGTAGTTGATATTTGTGAACTATTACTGACATATCTGCTTTCAAGTGTATGGGTGCAGAGCAGACATTACTCGAGTAAATATGTGTTCAGTCAATAACAAGTGCTTTCCCTTTGTGTTTTTACATGAATTTTAATGGGATGAAGACTAACTGGGCAGTAAACATAATAATACACACCAATCAGCTGTTTCCATAGTGCACCACCAAATAACTGGTTTGGACATGTGAGATTCACATTGAATGAGTACAAGTTGAACTTCATAAGTGTTTATGCATATAGGCTGTGTTAGAAATAGCTGATGGCTACTACAGTGTTCATGCAGTATTTTATATTGGGAAATGTTGTGTCATATGTTTTATAACTTCAAGGAGTGTTGTTATTGCCTTCCCTGTCTGTGTGAAGTTAAGCAGCGAGCAAACACAGGCCTCTGCTTAAATGGTAAAATAGTAAGAAGTTCCATTGATTTGCCTTCCTCTGCACAAATACACTAAGCAGAGAGGCAGAGCAGTAAGGATAATGGACAGTACTGAACGCAATTAAAAACACATGCTTCATAACTTTCTGTATGACAGCAGGTGCAACAGCATCAAGTTTATATTTTCAGCAGAAATTAGATAGGGTTTGAATCCAGCTCTACCTAATTTTTGTACGCATTTTTTTTCAGAATGGTATTACATAATTAAATGTAATAGATTTTCAAAATATGAGAGGCAATGACTACAGTGAAGTAATGTGTAACAGTGAACATCAGTCAGCAGTACACATATGGATTTGCAGTGCTATACATTCATCAGTGCAAATAAATGTTACAGTACATATGTAGTTTGAGTGCCTTTACTTTGTTTTAACTGCGTATTCCTTTAGTTCAGTGGGTTTAAGCAGCAGTGTTCAGAATTAACAGCAACATGCCATAGGACAAAAAGAGCCATTCACCACTTCTCAGTATTGGTGGATGATGCCACACTCTACACTAAAGCAGAGGCCAAAAAGTGAAGGGCTTCATTAAGGATTTATTATTTATCTGTGTGGTGTGTGATTCTATTTTATGACCAGATTACAGGTGTGAAGATGGAGTAGACAGGAAAGTGGTAAAATGGGGGGGGCAAAGTGGAACCAATATAGGAATGTGCAGGAGAGAATGAGGAAAGAGATGAACTTGGACTGTCACCTCAACAAAGATGGGTAACAACACAATCATGTATAGCCAATTGGACTGAATCATGTGACTCGGGAAGGAAGACACATTTGCAAAGTGGACAGCTATGTATGGGACGATATATATATATATATATATATATATATATATATATATATATATATATGGGTACCTATGAAATGATCGACAACTTAAAACATCGACAGTGACTTCACCGACAAGTCAAATAACCAACATCGCAAATCATGGACATTTACCAGGTAAGGGATGTAAATTCGCTACTCATGCCTACCATGGTTTAGTAAGTGTGGCAGTGTCATGCAACCATGGTAGGCATGAGTAGCGAATTTACATCCCTTACCTGGTAAACGTGATTGCGATGTCGGTTATTTGACTTGTCGATGAAGTCACTGTCGATGTTTTAAGTTGTCGATCATTTCATAGGTACCCATATATATATATATATATATATATATATATATATATATATATATATATATATATAATTTTTTTTTTGTGTGGAACAGGTGCCCTTTTTTATTTTAGTTCAGTGAGAGAGGAATGTTGGATAAGGGACATAGGTATGTCAGGGTCAGGTAAGTTGGGTAGGTGAGGAAGCAGTTTCAGACAAACAGACAGAGACAGAAATGGGAAGAGACACAGAAGCTTTGGGGACACTATGATTAGGGATAAGGAGGGGGCATCAGAAGCCCATGCCTGTCAAGCATGGGGACAATAAGAATCTAGTCCTCACCCGCAGAACTGTCATCATTGTCCCCGTCCTTGGCTTGCTGTTGGAGTGCTTGAAGTTTTTGTTTTTGCAGCACCCCAGTAAGCATCTTCTCCATATGGTTGAGGCATGCACCAGTGGTAGCTTCTTTGACCTCATGCACGATGCCTGGCAGCTCCTGCCAGGTGACAAAATCACCACCTTCATCAATACTCCCAGATGGTACCACTGCACCAGCTGCTAGAGTAATGCTACGTGATGTTAAGGCCCAGGCAGTGCAGGGGCTGCAGAGGCAGTACTGCCAAGTCACATCCCAGATGTGCTGGCTGTCGGAGCGACAGCTGTTGGAGGGGTGGCAAGCAGAACTGCACTGTTTGGCCTACCACCTTGTGCTGGTAATCATTTTTTCAGTTGTCAGAAATTGATGACATCAGAAATTTGTAACCATACATATAAAAATAAAGAATAGAGATAAAGGGCAGTTTAAGAGACAAAAAAATAAAAAGATATTCAGAACCATCATGTGTAACATATAATAACCTACTATGATATAAATATAATTTTACTTTTACATTAATTTTACTTTTTAAATCTACAAACTAGGACTGATAATTGTTCCAAGTAATCCTTGAAACATACATATATTGCACATATGCTTTTTCATAAAGTACAGATTAAGTTAACAACATGGCTTTTATGCCAATTTTGTTGAAATTAATATTTAGTAATTTTTAATTATTTTACAATGCATTTATTACCTGAGGGATTTGAACCCATAACATCTGAATATGCTTAATTTATTACCAATCTGTAGAAGAGCAATACTTTTAATACCATTATATTTATTTTTGCTGCATACATACCCCTTGCTTCTCTTAGTCTTTCTAAACATTCAGCATGGGCTTCCGTGTTCCCTGAAATCTCATGCGCAGCTGTAAAATAAAGAGGAAAGGAAAAGAGAAGAGCATTATGTATGCCAGTCTTGCCTATCTCCAGGTTTGGGTATAATTTAAGGTATCTTTAACTGTATACTTGCACAACTGTGGGCTGTCAGCAGTCCTAAACTCATCCAGCAGTTGGTTGAGTTGTGCCTGCTTGAAGCTGTTAAGGTCAATGTAGTGATACCTGCCTTGCTGCCCAGTGTGTGGAATACCAGTCACCCTGGAGACAGCCCTGGCAAGACCATTTCAAGCCTCTGATTTATACTGAGACCTGGAATAGTCCTCCTGCAATAGCCTACATATGTGGGGCTTTACAAGAAGCCCATTGAATATTCTGGACTCCTCTACAAGTAACAGAAGTCAATATTTAATGCAAGCCTTACTGGACAAATCTGACTTTTGTACTACTACTGGACAATTTAGAGTGGATGACATCATCATTGTATGTTTGCGAGAAGATGTTGGGAGGCCTGTATGAACTGGCCCTGTAGGCATGTAGAACTGTCAAAATATCTGTTCTGCATGGACTGGCTATGAATACACACTTACACATATATAGAGACACACATTTAAAGTGGCCATTGTGTTAAGTTTATCCACATGTAAATATTTTGTTCCCATCCACAGAACCCAGTAGTTAATAAATGCACTATCCCTGCTGTATGCTTTTGCCTTGTCATAGCAGTCTTTATAGATGATGCCAACATCATTATATGATGTGACTAACATATCCTGTTATGAGAGTGATGTGCAAAGTGTGGATTTTGTATTTTCTGTTGTGTTCCATTGTGCAGATATACTTTAAAAGACAGGTTCTCAAACTAGTTGCAAAAAGGTGTCAGGAATGCATGTTGCAGAAGTGAGACATATGCACCTCTTTTTTTAATATGTTGTGTACATTACACACTTACAATCACAAGCAGATGCACACATGTTTTGGAATCAGCATGGATGCAACTGTGTGTGTACATGTGTTCATATTTGTGATACACTGATGTCCACATTAATAGATGTACATGGCAATCTGAATGTCTATTATAAAGCTTTAGATGATGTAACAATTTATTTATTTATTTATTTTATGTTTGTTGACTGGGTTTGCCCGACTGAGCTAAGTAGCCCTTTTTCTGCGGAGGCCCTGGGAGAAAAGCACCACATGTTCTACAGGTTATCATTTACAAAAATAAGTAAAAAAATCAACAACTGGTTTACAGAAAATATTCAAAGCAACATATACATAAAAAACAAGGATTTACTACAGTAAACTAATCATTATTTCCGTCACATTTAGAATCCTACATCATTCAGAGGGACTAACAATAGTTTTGTCACCAGATGTAAAATCTTACATTATGCAGATAAGAATGTCTGCAATGTGCCTAGGATAGAGAAGTTAATGTGAGACGAGGTCTAGAAAGTTAAAGAAAGTTACATAAGTTGGGAACAGATAGAGGTATGCAGTTAGGGTTGATAAGCTGTTAAAGGGGGGGGGGGGGTGAGATTCAACCCCCTACCTAACTAGGTATACAAGCTATTGTGCTATTTGTTTCTGTACTGTAGTTGATATTTGTGAACTATTACTGACATATCTGCTTTCAAGTGTATGGGTGCAGAGCAGACATTACTCGAGTAAATATGTGTTCAGTCAATAACAAGTACTTTCCCTTTGTGTTTTTACATGAATTTTAATGGGATGAAGACTAACTGGGCAGTAAACATAATAATACACACCAATCAGCTGTTTCCATAGTGCACCACCAAATAACTGGTTTGGACATGTGAGATTCACATTGAATGAGTACAAGTTGAACTTCATAAGTGTTTATGCATATAGGCTGTGTTAGAAATAGCTGATGGCTACTACAGTGTTCATGCAGTATTTTATATTGGGAAATGTTGTGTCATATGTTTTATAACTTCAAAGAGTGTTGTTATTGCCTTCCCTGTCTGTGTGAAGTTAAGCAGCGAGCAAACACAGGCCTCTGCTTAAATGGTAAAATACTAAGAAGTTCCATTGATTTGCCTTCCTCTGCACAAATACACTAAGCAGAGAGGCAGAGCAGTAAGGATAATGGACAGTACTGAACGTAATTAAAAACACCTGCTTCATAACTTTCTGTATGACAGCAGGTACAACAGCATCAAGTTTATATTTTCAGCAGAAATTAGATAGGGTTTGAATCCAGCTCTACCTAATTTTTGTACGCATTTTTTTCAGAATGGTATTACATAATTAAATGTAATAGATTTTCAAAATATGAGAGGCAATGACTACAGTGAAGTAATGTGTAACAGTGAACATCAGTCAGCAGTACACATATGGATTTGCAGTGCTATACATTCATCAGTGCAAATAAATGTTACAGTACATATGTAGTTTGAGTGCCTTTACTTTGTTTTAACTGCGTATTCCTTTAGTTCAGTGGGTTTAAGCAGCAGTGTTCAGAATTAACAGCAACATGCCATAGGACAAAAAGAGCCATTCACCACTTCTCAGTATTGGTGGATGATGCCACACTCTACACTAAAGCAGAGGCCAAAAAGTGAAGGGCTTCATTAAGGATTTATTATTTATCTGTGTGGTGTGTGATTCTATTTTATGACCAGATTACAGGTGTGAAGATGGAGTAGACAGGAAAGTGGTAAAATGGGGGGGGCAAAGTGGAACCAATATAGGAATGTGCAGGAGAGAATGAGGAAAGAGATGAACTTGGACTGTCACCTCAACAAAGATGGGTAACAACACAATCATGTATAGACAATTGGACTGAATCATGTGAGTTGGGAAGGAAGACACATGTGCGAAGTGGACAGCTATGTATGGGACGATATATATATATATATATATATATATATATATATATATATATATACCTATGATGATCGACAACTTAAAACATCGACAGTGACTTCACCGACAAGTCAAATAACCAACATCGCAAATCATGGACATTTACCAGGTAAGAGATGTAAATTCGCTACTCATGCCTACCATGGTTTAGTAAGTGTGGCAGTGTCATGCAACCATGGTAGGCATGAGTAGCGAATTTACATCCCTTACCTGGTAAACGTCCGTGATTTGCGATGTCGGTTATTTGACTTGTCGATGAAGTCACTGTCGATGTTTTAAGTTGTCGATCATTTCATAGGTACCCATATATATATATATATATATATATATATATATATATATTTTTTTTTTTTTTGTGGAACAGGTGCCCTTTTTTATTTTAGTTCAGTGAGTGAGGAATGTTGGATAAGGGACATAGGTATGTCAGGGTCAGGTAAGTTGGGTAGGTGAGGAAGCAGTTTCAGACAAACAGACAGAGACAGAAATGGGAAGAGACACAGAAGGTTTGGGGACACTATGATTAGGGATAAGGAGGGGACATCAGAAGCCCATGCCTGTCAAGCATGGGGACAATAAGAATCTAGTCCTCACCCTCAGAACTGTCATCATTGTCCCCGTCCTTGGCTTGCTGTTGGAGTGCTTGAAGTTTTTGTTTTTGCAGCACCCCAGTAAGCATCTTCTCCATATGGTTGAGGCATGCACCAGTGGTAGCTTCTTTGACCTCATGCACGATGCCTGGCAGCTCCTGCCAGGTGACAAAATCACCACCTTCATCAATACTCCCAGATGGTACCACTGCACCAGCTGCTAGAGTAATGCTACGTGATGTTAAGGCCCAGGCAGTGCATGGGCGGCAGAGGCAGTACTGCCAAGTCACATCCCAGATGTGCTGGCTGTCGGAGCGACAGCTGTCGGAGGGGTGGCAAGCAGAACTGCACTGTTTGGCCTACCACCTTGTGCTGGTAATCATTTTTTCAGTTGTCAGAAATTGATGACATCAGAAATTTGTAGCCATACATATAAAAATAAAGAATAGAGATAAAGGGCAGTTTAAGAGACAAAAAATAAAAAGATATTTAAAACCATCATGTGTAACATACAATAACCTACTATGATATAACTATAATTTTACTTTTACATTAATTTTACTTTTTTTAAATCTACAAACTAGGACTGATAATTGTTCCAAGTAATCATTGAAACATACATATATTGCACATATGCTTTTTCATATAGTACAGATTAAGTTAACAACATGGCATTTATGCCAATTTTGTTGAAATTAATATTTAGTAATTTTTAATTATTTTACAATGCATTTATTACCTGAGGGATTTGAACCCATAACATCTGAATATGCTTAATTTATTACCAATCTGTAGAAGAGCAATACTTTTAATACCATTATATTTATTTTTTGCTGCATACATACCCCTTGCTTCTCTTAGTCTTTCTAAACATTCAGCATGGGCTTCCGTGTTCCCTGAAATCTCATGCGCAGCTGTAAAATAAAGAGGAAAGGAAAAGAGAAGAGCATTATGTATGCCAGTCTTGCCTATCTCCAGGTTTGGGTATAATTTAAGGTATCTTTAACTGTATACTTACACAACTGTGGGCTGTCAGCAGTCCTAAACTCATCCAGCAGTTGGTTGAGTTGTGCCTGCTTGAAGCTGTTAAGGTTAATGTAGTGATACCTGCCTTGCTGCCCAGTGTGTGGAATACCAGTCACCCTGGAGACAGCCCTGGCAAGACTATTTCAAGCCTCTGATTTATACTGAGACCTGGAATAGTCCTCCTGCAATAGCCTACATATGTGGGGCTTTACAAGAAGCCCATTGAATATTCTGGACTCCTCTATACCCTATCTTTGAGCCCTAAATTGGGCACCTTCCTTTTTAGCTCCTGCCATGTCCACACAGGTCATACAGCAGCAGTTAAAGTGTTTTCCTACCTTTTCATGATACTACATTTGACAGTCAGTGCACAGACCCACATAACCATGCCAACTGTGTTTACTTGATGTTAAGTGGAGATCAACAATGCCAAACAGAGAGGAAAACAGTTTAAGAAATAGGAAGGGTAATGTAATAGTTGGTATTAGTTTATAGGTTGAATTCTTCTGTAGCTGTTAGATGACTTAACTTTTCAGACATGTATATGGGTATATAGATTGTAAGACCAGACACATTTTTTGGTGTGGCTTTTCACACTTAGTCATTTATACAATGAGGAACTCAAACCTATGTAAAATAGACAGTGCATATTCTTTCATTTATGTGCATATAACTATCATTGAAGTATGAAGTTCATCCCTGGACAGAAAAAAAACTTTTAAGTACACAAGCATAATTGTCATTATACTCTCAGTCACACATGTAATTCATAAGCTATCCACTGCTATACCTAGTTAAATAAATAAAATAAATAGTTATTGTTATGTCTAATTATCTTTATATATTTTTTTTAATTTTAAAAAATTGAGTGGAACAGCATTAATAACATTTCAATTTTGATAGATTAGAAGACTGGCTCATCTGTGTTGTGGCCATGAACTTATACCAGTTGCAACAGGGAAGGCTGGGTAGCAGGTCTATGTTTTACAATCATTATTGTGTAACTGCTCATTGCAACTGATGACTTGTTTCTCATGCATGCTCATTAGTTATATGTACACATTAAATTGTTGAATGACTAATCATGTATGTATGTGACATGAAAGTTCAGAAAATAAATGTTTAATTGTAGAACTATAATTGTATAATTGATAACCACAGTTAGGCATATAATATATATGATATCATGTGTAAGCTCAATCCACCTACTATACATAGTTATTTTTATGTACAGTTATTTTTATATTGTTAATTTTAATATAAATTACAGTGGAGCAAGAGTAATAAAACTTGGAGTTTGCTGGAATAGTACCCTGGCTCACCTGTATTATAGCCCTTAACTTACACCTGTTCCCACAGGATGAGCTAGGTAGCAGTTGTAGTTTTCACACTCATTACTGTGTATCTGTGCTGACCACCATGCAACGCTGTTTAGCATGTTTGTGTGCTGGAAGACCACACATGTTACAATGTATCTTTTTAGAAATTGACAAGTTTGCAGGTGCTGTGGAAGGATGCTAACCACTGCACAATGTTTCTCGGTGTGTTTGTGCAATGGAAAGCACAATATGTAACAATGTATCTTTTTTGAAATTGACAATGTCTGCTTATTGTCTGCAGGTGTGGAATTGCAGGTATTGTGGAAGCATGCTGACTGCTGCACAACTTCACTTAGCATGTTTGTGTGATGGAAAGCAAAAGATGTAACAATGTATCTTTTCTGAAACTGGCAATGTCTGCTTGTCATATCTGGCATTATGCTGTGTTTGCGTGGAGGTGAGCAGTGCACAAATGAGACAGGAAATCTCAATATGTATTATTCTTGTAAAAAGTGTTTATTATTTTTCATCAATAAAAGATAAATGCTGGACCTGGGCCATGATCTACATATCCTATATGCTGTAGTTTTCATTGTGTTTACCAGGTGTGCTACACACACACACACACACACACACACACACACACACACACACACACACACACACACACTTGATTCACAATGGTAATTTAAGCTGTCTTTGTCATTGGAGCAACTTCCATTCATTTTAATTTATTTATCCTTTTCACCATATTTGCACTAAGCTGTGCAAATATTAATATTAAAAAAGCATAACATTACAAAATACATTTGAACACACCTTACAGATTTTTACCCAACTCTGGATTTTAACTATCATAAGAATGACCCTACAAAGCAAATTAGTGATGTCTTATCTCTCTTTGCCATAGAAACAACTTTGCAGGAGGAATGAACATCATTGTTCATACAAGCCAGTCCCCATTCCTCCACAGTATTAAAAGACATATACACTTGTACACTCTCATTTGTTTGTAGATGTGTTGGTACAGATTTATTGCAACAAATGATCACACAACCAGTTGAGTATTGTTTGCACCAGCTGTTTCTCTTCTCTCATCTGTGCTGTACTATCAACATGCAGTCTATAGGGCATGTTATATCATTGTCCTTTGAATGTATGATAAAATGTCATGACAGTGAAAAACTATTTCCAGCAAAGGCATGAGAGTTTAGCTATCAGTGAGCAAAAATTGTTCACTTACATTTCAAAGCTTGCTACAGTTATTTCTATACTTTGTAAGTGTATGCTGCATGATACACCCAATGCAGGTAAGGCAGTCTGAATTGCTGTTGTATCTTCCTTCTCCCTCCCAATCATTCATAGTTGCAGTCCATTAGCAACTACCACTGAAGTAGTGCCTACACAATGTTTACACCTGCTACACAAAGTTAGACATTTGGGATTCAGCAATTCAAATGAGTTTACACTTTATTTGCATCTTCACTGAGTTCAAAGGACTGAATCTACACTATAAAAAGGTAACCATGTAGCTTATTTGAATGTGAGGAGACTTGTATATTTGGAGAACACAGAAGATTGCGATTCCTTTTGATTTATCTGCAAAGAAGGCTTCTGATCTTGCTAAGGTATGATTGTATTTTTCAAGTCCATATATATATATATATATATATATATATATATATATATATATATATATATATATATATATATACACACACACACACACATATATATATATATATATATATATATATATATATATATATATATATTTATTTATTTATAGTTCCACTTGAAAACATCTGCAACCCATAACATCTAAATTCATGACATCTAAACCACAACATCTACAACCCAAAACATTTAAAACTCATAATATCAAATTTCAAAACATTGAAAACTACAAAACAACCATAAATAACATCCCACAGAGATTCTACTAAGTTTATGCAGGAGGGCAAGCCCCCTGCACCTCCCACGTTTGAGACTCTGCCCCCCACACCCCCCATAAATTAAATATACCAACTTCGAGGTCACACTACAGTGGGGGAAAAAGATAATTTCCTAACCCCACTGTAGCGCAACCTCAGAGTTAGTATATTTATTTTACGTGGGGGGAGTGGGGTGGAGCCCCCCACTTGGGGGGGTGCAGGGAAGCTTGCCCCCCTGCATAAACATAGTAAACAGTGTGTGGAACATTATTTATAGTTGCTTTGTAGTTTTCAATGTTTTGAGATTTGATGTTATGAGTTTTAAATGTTTTGGATTTTCGATCATTTGGTCTCGCTGTTTTGAATTTAGATGTTATGAGCTTTTGATCATATGAAGTGGAACTATATATATATATATATATATATATATATATATATATATATATATATATATATATATATATATATTCATTAGAAAATGAACTTTTATCTGTATGCACTTCTTATAGTTTACTCTTGGCATAGACATTTTTGGCACACATTTTCATTCTCAGATAGACAGCTTGTTAACGTTCATCACAAGTGCTACTGGTAAAACTGGTTATCTTACAATTTTCTATGTTATTTCAGGGAAATGTAGTCTACTATATTGTCAGTGACACAGGGGTGATATGCTTCTTAGATCACCCACAGACACCTCCAATAGAGTGGCGGGTGTGAAGAGTGGGTGAAGATAGATGAAGGCTGCCAGCCTAGCCAGAGAGAATTTTATAGATAATTCTCTTGTGTAAATATGAATGTAAACTACAGGCTTGTTGTCTTAAATGGAAAACTGCTGTTAGATGTGGAACTGGGAAACCATGTGACAACAGTGCACTCTACTGCCCAAAATAAAGCATGTGGTGACCCTTTGATGCAGACAGTGGTGCCGAAGGGTCTAGATGAAGAAATTCTTGCTATTGTTTTAACCAAGAGTTAAATTGCTTGATTTAAACATGCAAATGTATTTTTATTGCTCTGCTTCCTGACCAGCTGCAAGATAACAAAAGGAGATGTTAAGAATGTAAATGCAATTTCTCAAACCAGCGTGAAAGATAACAAACAAGAAATAAATACCACAAATGAAATCCTTAACGCAATTTTATTCTGCTCTGTAAATCAACAAGCGTTTTCGCCACAGAGACCTGTAGCTTCATCAGAAGAAGTAAAAGCAATGAACGTTACCATCCATATTTAAATTAAAAGTAACAGGAAGTGACATACTGCAAGCTCCAAAAGTTATATACATGTTATAATTTTAAAATGGTTTCTAGTACATATGTTTAATACAATTAAATTACTAGAAACCAGAAATGCACTACGTAAACAAGACAAAAAACTTTTAAAACATTAGTGCATACAGAAATCCAATTTATAAGATGTTATAAACATCTTGTTCTTTTCATACATTTCTTTTATATGAAGAAAACCTGGTAAAACCATTTTTTTTAGTGAAGTCGAAACCAGCTTAAACATCAAATAATTAATTAAAATGTAATATTGTTAGAACAACGCCTTTCTTTGTTTTAATGTTTTTTAAAAATTAAAAACTTTTTTTAAAAACTATAACAAGTATCAACTTGCATTAGCCATCAAACAGGCATGTTACAAAAGGAATGCAAGACTCATCCCCATTCTTAAACCTAACTCAACTACGACAGGTATATGTTCATATAGAATGTCTAATCTACAAATCATATCCTTTATCATAAAGGAAGGGTCAATTCATATTCTATTGACCATTTTAGCACAGTAACTTAAATGATTATAAGGGTGGAAGAACTGTAGGTAGCATGGTCCCTTCATATGTTATCTCAAGTAACTCCTAAGTTTTAATACAGGGACTATGTTACAATTACTATTAAGGCCAGGATGTACTGCCATTCCAGTTATTAAAAAGAAAGGACCACCCCTCATCTTTAAAGGAACCTGATCGATAGCCATAAACTGGAAGCTGTGGCCTGGGTTTAGACCTATATGTTTCGCTAGTGCGTTGTCATTTTTGTTATTTTTTATTGCATACCGATGTAAAACGCCTGACAACACACACACAATGCTATGTAAATAATGGATTTACATTTAGACTCAACTTGATGTGGTATTTTTTATCCCTGACCTTAAATGTCTCACCTGTTCTGACTATATTACACAATTTGCAGAAACCGCACTTAAACATCCCTCTCCTTTTTTGATGTATGTTCTCCGGTCCATCCCTCTGAAGTAGTTCTTTCAGATTATGTGATCACTTAAAGATAAACCTTGGTTTATTTCCTAATTTTTCAACTAGGAATGGGTTTGAGGAAATGAAGTGCCAGTTTTTGCGTATTATGTCCAGAACCCCCTAGAGTTACTACTAAACATAGTAATGAAACTTAGTGAGTAATCACATTCTTCACTCATATTAGACATAGATTCTGTAAACCCAGTGTGCACATTCGTCTCATTGTGTACTACATTCATGGTTTGATACACATTGTCAGGGTCATGTATGAGTAATAAAGGTTTATAAAAACCATTTATTCTCTTATTGGTTACTTCTTCAACAAGGTCCAGTAACATTTGGTCAGGGTAACCACGGTTCCTGAACATATCACTCAACAGTTCACATTCTTTTTTAAAATCCAGGAACATACTGCACATTCTTCCTGCCCTCACCAGCTGTCCTTTAACGATAGATCGTTTTTGCTGGAAAGGGTGGAAGCTGGTAAAGTGCAGGAATGAGTTGCAGTATGTCAGTTTTCTGTAGACTGTTGAACTCAAACCTCCACTCACCAAGTCCTTAACAAGTTTAACGTCCAAATAATCAATCTCCTGTGTGGAGTATTTGAACGTAAACTTCAAGAATTCAGTTGATGAATTCATTCTTTCAACCAGTCCAACAGCTTCCTGTTCTGTGCCCCTGAACAATATAAAAATATCGTCCAGGAACCTGGTATAGAACACCACATGTTCAGTAATTCCAGGAGTCTTGTTTAAGATGTTAGCTTCCCAATAACCCATAACATAGTTGGCTACTCCAGCCCCACAGGGGGAACCCATCGCCACACCACCTTTTTGGAGGAAGAAGTCTCCATTAAAAATGAAGTAGTTAGAAGTTAGAACTATTTCAAGTAGTTCCGTTACCAAGTCCACTTCCAATTTAGAGGCCCCCAAACTATTAAGCATAGACCCAGTCCACTCTACCGCTTCCAGATGGGGGATGCAGGTATATAAGTCCACCACATCAATGGTTAAAAAGGTGTTTTCACCATTGTGTGGGACATCATTGATGTTACGTAAGAATGACCATGAGTCTTTACAAATAGTAGGAATGGCCTTAATGTATTTGTCCAGAATGTTAGTAATAAGTTTGGAACAAGGATAAGTTATAGACGATCTCCCGTCTATCAAGGCTCTCATGGGGGGGTCATTAACGCTCTTATGGATTTTAGGGATTCCAAACATGACAGGTATTTTTGAACAATTAATATCAATATAGTTGTACAGATCTATATCTATTTTGCCTGTCAAGAACAAATCCCTAAAATAACCTCTGGTCCTCTGTATTTGTCCATTCACCTCATTTTTTGAAACCTTCATGTAGACATCAGTGTTTAATACCTTAAGCATTTTCTCATTATACATAAGGTTATCCAATAGGACCAGGCCCCCTCCCTTATCGGGTTTCATAAGCCGTACTGGTAACCTACTAAGCTCATCCAATAACAAAAGTTGTTCCTTGGAAGTGTTGAAATTGCCTTGGTTAACATTAACCACTTTTTTATTATTGGCAAGGTGTCTGAGATCCACTTCGCAGTAATGTAAATGCAATTTCTGTTAGCCTGGGAACCCAGGGAAGTGTGAAGAATGATGTAATGTGTAGCCTGGGAACCCCAAGAAAGTGTGAAGAATGATGTAATGTGAATCAGAACTGCAATTTCAATTTAAACAGAGAGAACCAGAGGAATACACATTTTTGTATTGACCATCCAACTCATCAGCACTCTGCCTGTTTTCTTATGTAAGTTACCTTAGACTTGTGTTTTCTTTTAGAAATAGCTAGAAACTAGAAAATTTAGACTAAGTGTCTTTCTGTGATTCAGAACTGTACTACTGAATTATTTTAAGTATTTCTGTGTTATCTCTGAACTCTTGACTAGCACTGTGTAATAAGAAGTATTGTCTTGTGTTTTTATTATTTATTATTGAATATTTAAAAACTTTTCAAATGTGGCTGTTTTGTGTAGAGATAATTTAAGCTCTAGAGTACATTGCATATTTATAGTGATTACTGTACCAAGTCACTCTAATAATCCTTGACTGTTTAGTTATACTACCAATTGGATAATAGTATTGCACAGTAATAATTGGACACCCTTTTAAGGGCCTTTGAGTAGCTGATAAATATTAGCTGGGTGGTGGCAGGTGGTACTACCATATAGTCTGGGTAATAAGGGCACAGCTGGAGAACCTGTGCCAGCCTTTCTCTGGAGTGTCTGTGTGGTTGTATAAACTTTTATCTCAAAGTGTGTGTGTGTCAGCTACTTTGGCAGGGACACGAAGCACTGGTTGGACAGAGAGGGTGCTGGAGGTTTTAGCTTGCTCAGCTAGGCTGAGATCTGGACCCTATAGCTGTGCTGGTGGGGAGTCTCACTGGGGACCTGGAGAGCAAGGGAGCGACTAGCCCAGGACAGACTGTGATCTCTGTGTGCTCTTAAGGGAAATTGCACTTTACTGTGTGTATTTGTTATCCTTTCCTCATATATGAGATGCCTCTCTCTGGTGTTAATAGTGAGGTTTGAACCTCCTTGATTGCTGGGCCAGGGAGGGGGCATCACAATGGGGACAGTGAAAGGTGACTGGCAATCATATAAAATTGACTTTTCTGTTGTAAATGTGCACAGATACTCTGAGAATATTGCTTAAAGCATATATAACAATTGAGTTATGTGGTATTCCTTGGCTTGCCACAACAAAAGTTGTGCTTCAAAAGGTTTGTTTTTGAAATTGTGTAGGCATCCTGTTATTTTCATGGGAAACAGTACATTACTAAAGTGTTATCTTTTTTTTGGACCAAACATTTGTTTGTGTGTGAGTGTGATATGATACAACCACAACCACATATCCCTCAATTTTAATAACTGAAATGTGTGTCTCCAGTGCTTAATGTTGAAAATATATATGTGTATATGAGCAGGAATTTAATTATGTGATATTTATATATTGTATCCTTCTCTGTTTTATGTCACATAGGATTATGGCACCCAAATGTACAAATGCACATACCCCCCCCCTTTCAGTGACTCTGAAAATTATGTCATAGTACAGACATTCAGGTGTCATGGCGCATTTCTGCTTGATAGAGGATGTGGGGATATGGCTGCCAGAATGCAGATTTAGAACCACTTAGTGAATGACATCAAAACAGTTGGGGGTCGCACAAGGACTTACGATTAAGTGCATCATAGGGCTACTGATATGATTTCAACAGCCAGGAGGACAGCAGCTGCAGTTGTCTGTGAACAGCTGGCTATAGAGGGGGCCTGCTACAGAGCCACCACTGACACCAAATGAAGGTTTCCTGTCCACTGTCAGAGATCCAGAGGGTTTGGTGAAAGCAGCACACCAACATGTGATTGATGACAGTGCTGGTGTTTCTGGTAGGACAACTATGTGCCAGGGGAGGTTTTAGGTAAGCTTACATATGTCAAGGTGGAAGATCTACTTGTATAGTAAACTATAGAAAATGTTAACTAATAGTTCATGTGCTTTTTTGGATGACCCTATGACAAATTAATGGACTTAACAACACATTTTTTCTCATTACACATGGGATTTGGGTGGACATTAGCCAAGTTTCAGTTAAAATTATTGTTAATGGACATATAGGGAAAATTGTGTATTCTCTGTTCCCCTGTATTGTTGTAGTTGTGATGATTGCATCCTGACCTTGCTTAATTTCTTCCATAACCATCCTCCCTACCAAGTGTGGAGTTATCTGCACATGATAAGCAAAACATTTTTCTTTGTTTATTGATGAACATTTGTCAGATATATGCATTTATCTGTATGTGTGAGGGTTTAATGAGTGTTGTGTGCATTGCTGTATCACCTGTGATAGTGTGACCAATGTTAGTTTGTTATCATATAAATTGTTTTAAATAGTTACTGTAGGTATTAATTTCTTTCATGTGGTTAATTATAATTTCTTTCCTGTGGTTGTTGATTGTTATCACAGGTGATCCTGACAGTAGAAGTGTAGGACGCTTACCACCTGATGTCAGAGTATAAGCAGACTCTAATGATGATGGTGGCCAAACAGGAACAATCAGAAGGTGCAGAGGTTAAATATGATACTGAGGCTGACATACAGCCACACCTTATATTTGCCTCAGACACCATCAGTAGGCCTGTACATAACTATTCCACTGAGGCCTCAGATATTGGACAGGTGGAGGGTGACACACTTGATCAAAGTAGTGTGGTTACTGTAGCTTCAGTGCTAGTTGACTCTGGCCATAGCCAAAATGTGGGTGAGGTGCCACACAGGATGGTTGTTAGATATGCTCGGAAGAGGCCTGCTATCCACCCTTCACCTGATTTTGATATGTCTTTATGTGCCACTCTACATATGTTTAAGGCCAACTTGGAGGCACAGGCATGTTCCACTATGGCCTCTGAGGACATGCTTAGGATTGAAGAGGTGGCACAGGCTGATGTGCAAAACTGCCTCTTCCATGTGTCTGAGTCAATGGATCAGATGAATGACACAATGGTATGGGCAGTGACTATGCTGGAAGTCAGCTGGTAGAGAGACAGCATCCATGCAAGTCAGCATCATCATCTGATGTTAGCCAACATGGCTGTGCCTGATCATGCTCCCATAGTGGTAGTACTTTTACTGCTCCATCAGTGATTGTGGTGCTCACACACAGATGTGGTAGGCCATGAGGTTGTGGTCCTGGGTGTACTCATGAGGAGAGCTTGTCCAGCAGACATCAGTCACATTCAGCTAGCAGACGCACATCTGACCATAGGCATGGACATGTGAGTGCAACTCCTGGAAGAGCCAGTACTCATGATCAGGGACAACAACAATGAAATGTTAACTCTATCATGCATGGTTCACATCTGTCCCCCATATATGGGCATAGAGCTAGCACAGACCGTGGCTGTGTACTTGCAGAAATTCACACACATGCTTTAACTTGAGTGCCCATACATATGCACATGCACACACACACACATACACACACACACACACACACACACACACACACACACACACACACACACACACACACACACACACACACACACATAACAGTTACCTGATTCATTCATGAGAATTACAGCTCATTCTGTCTCAGTGGCCATCTGATCCTTTTCTAAACCTATCTGTTTTACTCACACTACCTTTTGTGTCAGCCTTAGTCTCCTTCCCCCCAACAACACCTTGTACAAATGTTGATAAGTGTGCCATATCCTTGATTTTCTATCTTTTGAATTCAGGGATGTACAAGTCTTTTGTCTGATGCCCAGGGTGCATAGCTGACTGAGTGCTTAGTATATGTGTGTTGGTGATGCTCTTTTGAAAATTGTACTGCTTTCTTACAGGTTTTTGTAACTTGCATCTTTGATGCATGAGGCCTATTAGTTGATAATGAGCACATATATTGACATAATTTTTGGGTTTTTTTTATAATTTTTTACTATGTATCTGGAGCTTTTCTCCCCAGGCTTCCACTGAAAATAGTCACCTTGTGTCCAGTCGGACTAACCCGGTAAACAAATGGAAAATAAAATTAAATAAAATAATAAATAAATGTCAGTGCTGTCACATATTGATGTCATTGCTGTAAAAAATCACCCTCAATTTCTGCCATTAATTTGTGTTCTTAGCTATTTATTTTTTATTCCAGGTTCAGCACTTTCCTTGATAGCCTGACAGTTACAAGTGTTTTAATTTGCAGCTGACTCTATGTGATACTAGCAGTACACAGCCATTACATTGGTAAGTAAAGGTTGTGAGCATTGCCTGGCATCCATTTTACTATATGTATGTACATAGGATGACACCTTTACCCCCTTAGGTGGTGAGCATGTGTGATATCCACTGCCTGTCTGCCAGGGTGAGGGAATATTATACATGCCTACATCTACCTACACCCACAGGGGCTGGTGGTTCAACTTCTGACTCCTCACCTGCGTGCGGCCGTGATGACCTTGCCAGTGGTGCTGGGATTTGTGCTCTTTCACCTTGGGGTTCCTGCTGAAACAGATTTCTCAGGATAATATTGTGCATCATAGCAAAGACAGTGAAAAATTCAGCACAAGTATGAGGACTGTACCGCAGGGCTCACCTTGATGTAGTTATGCACCAGAACCATGACTTCAGCAGCCCAAACACATGATCTGTGATATTTCTTGCTTGAGTGTGTGCCCCATTATAGTCTCCGTTGGTGGGTGGATGTGCATTTCAGATGAGTGTCATCAGCCACAGCTTGAGTGCATACCCTGTATCTCCCAGTAGATGACCTTGTGGGATATCCCCCTCTAGAAAACCTCTAATACAGTTGAAAGTTGTGCCAGATATGGGAGTTATGGTAACTTTGTGGGTTGCCAGTACAGACATTCAGGATGATTCCCTTAGCATTATACATGACCTGGTAGTTAATGGAGTGGAAGCCCTTTCTGTTTATGTACTCCCTTCTCTGTTCCCTTGCTTGTGCTTTAATTTCAATGTTTGTGTAGTCTATGACACCCAACAGTTCAGGGAAGTGTGCTAAGGGATAGCAATCCTGCATAGCTGTAGCTCTGTCCTCAGGTATGCGGGGACAATATGTGCAGTCACTGGCATGTTGTAGTATAGCATTCAGGAATTGATGTAAGATCCTCAATGCTGATGCCTGTGACACCCCAGCATGTTCCCTGCTTGTCTTTGCAAGATTCCTGTAGCTAATATTCTTTTTTTTTTTAAAACAAGTTTATTGTTTTAACATATAAGAGAAATATCATAACAATTTAATAATTAAAAAAAAAATAGGTTATAATATTCAACAAAACAAAACAACTAAAGTACAAAGACATCCATCACAATCAGATCAAGATCAATTAATAAAAAAAATATCTATTGAAATTAGAATGGGAATTTAACAAATTTTTTATCCCATACAATAAAATATACAATGGAGTTGTTCTCTAGTTGTTCTCATTCTAATTGTGCTTATTTCATTATATTCATTTCATTTCATAATTCATTGAATTATTTTAAGAAGGTTGAAATCAATTCTAATTATTATTTTCCTATTCACTGCTATTATTATAGTTATTATATATAATAGATTTAATATCTTTAGATAGTATTATACCTAAATAAGATATCTGACCTGAGTTGGGTACATATTTAGTAAAACTCAATTTTGTATAAATGCTCAATTAAATTTACAAATGTATCAGAGAATTTTGTGCACCTTCAGTAAGGTAAACAGATAGTCCCAACTTACTGAATCAAATGCTGAACCTATAAGACTACTAATAAGTGTGTTATCTTTTTTCTTTTCCCAAAAAAAATTATTAATGTAAATTTTCTCTTATTATTATCAAAAGTATTTCTGTTTACAATGAAGCCCGTCTGATCTATGTCTATAATGCCGGGATAATTGTCTTCAATCTATCAGCAAAATACTCATAAAATTTTATAATCAACATTAATTTTATATATCTCTGGTATAATACCATCACACCGGTGCTGTTTGATTTTTAAGCTTATTTATTTGTGTAATAACTTCTGTATATGAAAATACCAATAGTTTAATCTGTTCTGTTGTTTATTATTAAGGTTTTATTCATTTTTGTGGTATTAAACTTTATTTTATCTTTCTTTAGGTTCCATATTAATGTTGTTATGGTTAAAATTGTGAAAGTGATTTCTAAATTCATCCAGTATTTCTGGTATACTAGAAACATCTCTTTTTTTCTCCTTTTAGAAAAGATTTCTTTTGATATGGTTTTGTTTATTCAATCTTTTGTTTTATTTTTAAGTCTATGTAAGCATTTGGGGGCTTTTTTGAAAAACAAAAAACTTGTATTCTCTCTGTGTGCTATTTTAACTTTATGAAAAAAAAATTCCTTTGTATTTCTATTTAGTTTGTTTATTTCTTCAATAACAACTTTCTTGTCCATTTTCTTTATTATTATTATTATGTTTATAAGAGTCTAGTTTTGAATCCATAACAATTCCTTATCCCAAGATTTTTCCTTGTTATTATACCATCTGATACTACTTTGTCCATAATAGATATGATTTTAAGCATCCCAAATACATAGACAATGGAGACTTCAGGAGTTTATTTATGTCTAGAAAATGTTGTAATTTTAAAGTGAATATATATATTTTTAATCTTTTTTTTTGAGTTAAGCATGCTGTACTCCTTTGATCTGAACATTATGAGTATTTTTTATCATGAATTCAAAACAAATGAGTTGAGATCAGATATAGAGATTGAAATGATTTGAATTAATTAAATCTAAGTTACATCTCTGGTTAAATAAAAGACCCTATCTATAGAAAATAAGTTTTTTTATCTGTTAGAAAAAAAAAGGTGTATGGTAATATTTTTTGACTCATCTTTGATTATTAATATCATTCAAATGATAAGAGAATGCAAAAAATCATTTAAATTTTTTTTAGATGTAATTCTCTTCTTTTATTTCTATAGTATCACTTTCATTCAGTATCGCCAGTATACATTATCTTTGCCTTTTGATTATTCAATCCATTAATGTTTAAAGAAATTCTTTTAAAGATGTCATTTGGCATGGCATTTTAAAAAGAATCTTTTATGATCGAAATAAACAATAACAAGATAAATAATGTTACATCTCCTCTTTTTAGTGTGTACCTTTAATAGCTGTATTATTTATTAAATCTTATGGATTTTGTATATAGGATTCAATTTTTGTTTGTAGTGACAATGTGTACAAAAAAATATATGATGTCAAAAAATAAACTATATACATAACAAGAAAATAATGTAAGGATTAAACCTGTAGCTAATATTCTAAGTGCTACACATATGTTTGTCTCCACAGGTATTGGTTTCCCTCAGTTTGCCCTTGCTGTCAGCTGAGGATGACAGAGGTTGCAGAGCTTCTGTAGTGTGCCTCTATCCACCCTGTAGCACTCTACAATTTCCACTTGATGCAGACCATGAAAAATTACAAAGGGTCTAAACACTCTTCTCCTTTTTGCTCAACACCTATTAGCAGCTACAGCAGCATGGACTTGGGCCTGTTGCATATACAGATATATAAGAGCAACAGCAGCTCATAATATTGTTTCTGTGTAGAGTAGCTTCTGTGGGTGTATTCCAATAGGTTTTGGAATTTATGGCCAAAACCTGCACTGGATATACATGGTTATTTTATTGCTTGCTGAATAGCTCATCCATCTTGGATTAGTTCATTACCATACAATTCAGCTGCTTATGCTGTAATTAGCATGCCATGATGTTTACTGTGTTTGCGTGTAGAGCCACATACTGAATACGAAACAGCACAATACCCTGTAGGCTATATTGAATTCAGCCCATAATAGTGTAAGCTCAACAACACTGTTAGTTGCTAATGTCTTGCAACTGTGAATGATTAGCGGGAGAGATAAGGAAGACACAACAGCAATTCAGACTACCTTTGCTGCAGTGTGTGTCGCTCAGGATGCACTTACAAAGTTTAGAAGTAACTTTAGCAAGCTTTGAAATTGAACTAAACAGCACACAGTTTTGTTCACCAATAGCCAAACTCTCCTGCCTTTTCTGAAAAATGTTTTTCACTGTCATGTATTCTTATCATACATTTAAAGGACAATGATACAAGATGCACTACAGACTGCATGTCTGAGAGTACAGCACAGATAAGAGAAGAATGAACGCAATACAAAGAGAAGACAGAGCTGCATTGGTGTAAACATATTCATAACTGGTTGTGTGATCAGTCATTGCACTAAATATGTAAGCCACGCATGTATAAACAAATGAGAGTGTACAAGTGTATATATCTTGTTAATATTGTGAAGGAAACAGGAATTGCTTGTATGCACATGATTTGCTCTCCTGTTGTAAAATTGCTTCTGTGGCAGTGAATGATAAGACACTCCTAGTGTGTTTTGTAGGTTCATTAGTATGACAGTTCAAATCCAGAATTGTGTACAAATCTGTAATATGCATTAACATGTATTTTGTAATTTTTTTATTTATTCTTCTTTTTTAAATATTAATACTTGGGCAGTGCTTGGCTTAGAGCAAATACAGTGAAATGGATAAATATTTTAAAATTAATGGAAGTTGCTTCTATGCTAAGGACAGCTTAAATTAGAACTGTGAATCAACTGTGTGGTATCACACCTAGTAAACACCATGAAGCACGCAGACATAGGATTTGTAGATCATGGTTCAAGTCTCACATTTTTCTTTTAATGACAATTAATAAACACTTTTTTGCCATAATAATGAATTCTGAGCTTTGCTTGTCTCATCTACATATTGCTTGCCTATGTGTAAACATGGCAAAATGCCACAGACAATAAGGAGACTGTCAATTTCAAAAAGATAAATTTTTCATCTTTTACCTTCCATCTTGCAAACACACTAAGCAGCATTCCTAGGTGGCCACAACACCTGCAGAGAACAAGGAGACATTGTCAATTATAGAAAGATACATTGTGACATCTTTTGCCTTCCAATGTGCAAACACAACACCTGCAGACAATTGAGAGACATTGTGAATTTCTAAAAGATACATTGTAATATGTATGGTCTTCTATTGTGCAAACATACTAAGTGGCGTTGTGAGGCAGTCTGCACTCATATACAGTAATGTGTGTAAAAATTATACCTGCTGCCTAGCTGTTCCTTTGGCAGCAGGTGTAAGTTAATGGCCCTGCTACAGGTGAACAAGGGTTCTAATCCAGCAATCTCTAAGTTTTATTAATGCTGTACTCTGTAATTTAGATAAAAATTAACAATATAAGATAATTATACATAAAATAACTGTATAGCAGGTGGATTGAGCATACATGATGTCATATATATTATATGTCTTAACTGTGGGTATCTGTACAATTATGGTTACACAATTAAAAAATTATTTTCTGAACTTCCATGTCACACACATATATTGTCAAGCATTCAAATCTTTGATGTGTCTTTATAACTAATGAGCATGTCTGACAAACATGTCCTGTGGACTGAGCAGTCTGGACAGTAATGAGTGTAAAAAAACATCTTTCGCCTGTCATTCCATGTGGCAACAGGTATAAGTTTATGGCCACAATATAGATGAGCCGGGTCTGTATCAGAAGATTGAAGTTTCAATACTTTGAATCTGATATGGTCAACACCGTATGATCAAAGTTTTGAAACTTCGAATCTTTAACAGAGATCGCTGTATAGTGCAGAAAGGGACGATTTCCCTTTATTGCACTGTAATGCGATCTCAGAGTAGTGTATATTTAAGTAGTGGGGGGGCTTGCCCCCCACGAGGGAGGTGCTGGGGGGCTTGCCTCCCTTGCTTAGACCCTTTAAATGGTTTGTTTTTGTAGGTTGTTGTGTTTTATTACATTTTCGATGTTTCAAGACTTTGATGATATGGTGTCAACCATATCGAATTTGAAGTTTTGAAACTTTGATCATGTAATATAGACCTGATGAGCCAGGGTTCTATTCTTATCCAATCCATATTTTATTAATGCTGTTCCACTTAATTTTTAAAACTAAAGAACAATATAAAGATAATTAGACATGACAATAGCTATGTATAGCAGTGGATATCATATGACTTGTATGTGTGACTAAAGCTATACTGTCAATTACGTTTGTATACTTAAAAGATTCATTTCTGCCTTGGGATGGACTTCATACTTCATTGATAGTCATGTACACATAAATGTATAAACCAGGACCTTGTCAGGTCACACACATACATGGTTAACCATTCACTTTTTAATGTGTCTGTATAATTAATGAGCATATATGACAAACACTTATTCTGTGGCAAGGAGAAAAAAACACCTATGTGGAAGAATATGTATTTTGTATTTTGCATAGGTTTGAATCCCACATTGTACAAATTAATTTTATCAGTGTGTAAAGCCACACAAAAAATGTGTCAAGTCATGAAATTTATAAGCCCCAATACATGTCTCAAAAGTTGTCATCTAACAGGTATAGCAGCATACAACCCATAAATTAATGCCAGCTGTCACATTACTTTTCCTATTTCATAAACTGCCTTCCTCTCTTTGTCAATATTGATCTCCACCTTAACATCATGCAAATGCAGTTGGCATGGTTGTGTGACTTTGCACACTAGCCGAAAAACACAATATCATGAATTGGCGGGCAAACACTTTAACTGTTGCCTGATGACCTGTGCAGACATGGCAGGGGATAGGAAGGAAGGTGCCCGATTTATGGCTAAAACATGGGCTGTAAAGGAGTCCAGAATTAGGCTTTTGCACTGGGACTATTCCGGGTCTCAGTATAAATCAGAGGCTTGGAATAGTCTAGCCAAGGTTGTTTCCAGCGTGACTGGCATTCCTTGCACTGTGGAGCAATGTAGGCACCATTACAATGACCTGAAAAGGTGCAAGCAGAAACAACTCAACCAGTGGCTGGATGAGTTTAGGATTGCTGACATCCCACAGTTGTGTAAGTATACAGATAAAGATCATTTAAATTAAATACAAAGCTGGGGATATTCAAGACTGGTATGCATAATGCTCTTATCTTTTTCTGTCCTGTTTATTTCACAGCTACCTAGAAGATTTCATTTAACAAGGAGGTCCATGCTGAATGCTTAGAAAGAAGCAAGGGGTATGGATGTAGCACAAATTAATAATTATTTTATTAAACATATTACTCTTCCATACATTAGTAGCAAATTAAGCATGCATATCTTAACTGTAAAATCACACATGCATGCTTCATTCTGTAGCTCAAGGTAATTGTAGGAGCCATTTGTAATAGTGCATTCAGATGTGGCCGGTTCAAATACATACTAAAATAATAAAAACATTAAATATTAGTCTCAACAAAATTGGTATTAATGCCATGTTTTTAACTTAATCTGTATTATTTTTGAAAGCATATGTGCAATATATGCATATTGAAAGGATTATTTGGAGTAACTCTTAGTCCTATTTTGGATTTTTAAAAAGTATAGTTAATGGAAAAGTAAAAATATATTTGTATTGTAGTAATTTATTGTATGTGACATATGATGGTTCTAATTACAGTTACATGACTACTGACAAAATGATTTTCAGTATAGGGAAGTAGGCCAACCAGTGTGACTCAGCCTACCACCCCTCCAATGCCTGCTGCACTGATGCCCAGCACATCTGGTATGCAAGCTGGCAGTACTGCCTTTGCAGCCCCTGCACTACCTGGGCCCTCAACATCAGGTAGCATTACCCCAGCAGTTGGTGCAGTGGTACCCTGCAGGAGTATTGGTGGAGGTGGGGATTTTGTCACCAGCCAGAAGCTGGCAGCCATGGTGTGTGAGGTTGAAAAAGGTACCATTGATACACTCCTCAGCTGTATGGAGAAGATGCTCTTTAGAATGCTGAGAAAACAAAAAATGTCATATACTCCAACAGGAAGCTGAGGAAGGGGACAGTGATGACAGATCCAAGGGTGAGGAGTAGATTCTCATTGTCCCCATGCTTGACAAGCATGGAGCTCTGATGTCCCTTTCCTATCCCCAGTTGTGGTTTTTGCCCACCCTTTTGTGTCCCTGACCATCCCTATCCCCTTCTTGTTTGTCCTGTTTGTCTGCATCTGCTTCCTCACTTACTCTACTTAGCTGACCCTGACATACCTATGTCCCTTACCCAGCATTCCTCTCTTACTGAAATAAAATAAAAATACTAAGCACCTGTCTCACAAAAAAAAATTGTCCCATACCCATACATAGTTCTCCACTTCACACATGGGTCTTCTCGACACACTTGATTTGGTCCAATTGGCTGTACAACATGATTGTGTTGCTGTCACCCATCTGTGTTGTGGTGACAGTCCAAATTTATACAGTTTTATATACATGTTCTTCCTGTGCATTTGTGCAGAGTTTGGCAATGTGTACCAATGCTGAGTGACAGTGAATGTCTCTTCATGTCCTATGGCATAGTTAGGCAGGAGGTGTACTTAGTTCTGTCTAAAGTGCTAATGGCTGTGCCTCACCACTTAGCATATTTGCACAAGGGAAGGCAAACCAATGGAACTATTACTATTTTCCCAGTTAAGCAGAGACTTGCGTTTGCACTATATTTAGAGCTGATTGGGATGTATTACTATGTTTACTGTCCAGTTAGTCTTCATCCCATTATAATCCGTGTAAAAACACAACCAAAGGAAATCCACTTGTTAGTGACTGAACACCTCTTTATTCAGACTTGTGTGTGCTCTGCACCCAGACACTTGAAAATGGATATGTCAGTAGTAGTTCCCAAATGTCAATTACACTACAAAAATAAATAGCACAAATGCATTATTACATCATCTAAAGCTTTATACTGATCATAGACATTGAGATTGTCTTATACATGTCTTAATGTGGATATGAAAACAGATATGAACACACGTACATCCATAGTTGCATCCATGCTGCTCACAAAACATGTGTGTGTGTGTTTGTGTGAGTGTGTGTGACTGTGTGTGATACACACAACATATTAAGAAACAGGTGCATATGTCTCACTTCTGCAACATGCATTCCTGACAGCTTATTGCATCTAGTTTGATAATCTGTCTTTTAAAGTATACCTGCATATTGGAAGCACATCATAAAATCCAAATTCCACACTTTACAAACCATTATCATAACAGGACATGTTACCTACATCATAAAATGATGATGTCATCATTTATAAAGGCCAGTATAACAAGGCAAAAACATATTTCAGGGATGGCACAATTATTAACTGCTATGTTCTGCAGATGACAGCAAAATAGTTAGGTGTGGGTTAACTTACCACAACAGCCACATTATGTGTGTTGTCTCTCTGTATGTGTTAAGTGTGTGTGTGTGTGTGTGTGCATAGTCAGAAGAGCATGAGTTTGTATTTTACTGTAAGCAATTCAGTCCCATGTAGAACAAATATTTTGACAGTGGTATATGCCTACACATTCATTTCACACAGAGACTGAACATCTTCTTGTTAACATGCACTGATGGTGTCATCCTTTATAAAGTGCGCTCTGACACTATTTAAGTCAAACTTCATTTCATTTCATACAGACCTTCCAACATCTTCTACTAAACATACAGAGATGATGTCATCCACTATAAATTGTCCAGCAACAGTGTGAAAGTCAGACTTGTGCTGTAGAACTAGCATTAAGTACTGTGTCTACCAGCTTGTCTAACTACTTAGGTAAAGACCCTGAGTCTAATTTCTACTGTCAGCAATCCAGTCCCATGGAGAACAAATATTTTGACAGTCGTACATGCCTACACATCCATTTCATATAGAGACAGGACATCTTATTGTTAACATGCACTGATGATGTCATCCTTTATAAAGAGCACTCTGACACTATTTAAGTCAAACTTGTGTTGTGGCACTAACATCTTCTCCCAAACATATATCATCCACTATAAATTGCTCAGCACAGTGAAAAAGTTAGACTTTTGCTCTGGAACTTGCATTAAGTACTTTGGTTTCTAGCTTGTGTAACTTGTCAGGTATGGGGTCTGAGGTATACCTTCATAAGTTCAACGGTCACATCTTTGACACTGCTGCCACGAACTGCAAACCTGAAATTCAAAAATCATGAAAACTGAAGTGCCGAATTACAAAACCTCGCCCCCTTTCTGACCCATGGTAGCACTTGTTTTGGTGGTGGAGTGATCAGAAATGTCAAAATTCTATATTTTTATGACATTTAGGGAAGTTGGCGTGACGGAATTTGTCTGAATTGTTCGCGTTTAAGCACATTCGGCAATGTGCTTTCGAAAATATGAAGGTATACTGGGGTCTAATCTCCATGCATTTAACTGGTGTATGTATGTGTGTTTGTGTTCAGTTAGTTCACATTCTAGAGACCATTTTAGAACAGAATGTGACACTCCTACTACCATTTTCTTCTCACCAGACACTGCTGATTTCATCAGCTATAAAGTGTTGTCTGACACTATGAAAACCAGATTTGTGTTGTGGCATTTGTGTAAATACTGTGTTCTGTAGATAGGTAGAGGTTCTAGTTTCATTACAGTTAACTGTTGTATGTGTGTGTATGTGTGTGTGTGTGTGGGGGGGGTTGTATTCAGATAGTTCACATTCTACTAGAGACTATTTTAGTGCAGCATGTAGACACTCCTACTACCATCTTCTTTTCACCCGACACTGCTGATATCATCAGCTATAAAGTGTTGTCTGACACTATAAAAGCCAGGCTTTCTACTGTGGCACTTGTGTTAAATACTGTGTTCATTAAATAATCAGGTAGGAATTCTAATCTCACTACAGCCAAATGGTGTTTGTATTCAGTTAGTTCACACTCTAGAGACCATTGTAGAACAGCATGTGAAGAACTCCTACTACCATCTTTTTTTCACCAAACATGGCTGATGTTATCAGCTATAAAGTGTTGTCTGAAAGCTAGACTTGTGCTGTGGTACTTGTGTTATGAATTGCGTTATGTAGAAGTTCTAATCTCACTACAGTCAAATAGTGTGTGTGTGTGTGTGTGTGTGTGTGTGTGTGTGTGTGTGTGTGTGTGTGTGTGTGTGTGTGTGAGTGTTCTTTCAACAGTCAGTCTGGTTACATTTTCAGAAGAGTATATTAGTCCACAGCAATGTCAGACACTCTTCCAAACAGCTTCTTGTTAACATGCACTGATGATGTTATCCTTTATAAAGTGCATTCTGATACTATTTAAGTAAAACTTGTGTTGTGGCACTAACATTAAGTACTATGTTCTCCAGCTTCTGTAACTAGATAGCTAGGGTTGCTAATCTGACAGCAAGCAACTTGAGTGTGTATTCATTCAAATAATATTTCTGAGACAATTTTACATCGAGATGTGATCCCACATCCATGTCAGACACTCCTTCCAACATCTTTTTCTCAACATACAATGATGCTGTCATACTCTATAAAGTGCAATATGACAGTGTTAAAGTCAGTCATATGTGGTGGTTCTAGTGTTACATTGTGTGGAATTCAGTTTCTATAACTACATAGGTGTAATGTGAAAATCAGACCCAGTATACTGCTGTGTGTGTGGTTGGTGTTGCATTACAGTCATTGTCTGATCTTTTGAATCTCTTTTAATTTCAAGTACCACATAGGAGAACCTTTAACATAGCCCCTTGAATCCAAGATTTCCATCATTCCTCTGCCCACATGACATCCTTCCTGCAGAGGACTGGAAGATGTCCTCATCTCAAAGATGCAAGCACACATCATGAAGCAGAGTCCTTTTATGCGCCTCTGTAAGCTATCTCCTGACCACTGGATGTATGATTGTTAATTCTGTCATGGGGTATTGCACATACCACATATGGACATTGGCAGTATGCAATGTAATCAAACAAGTACACACATACGCACATAGCCTTACTATCTTCTATCATATACATTTGGCGATTTTTCTTTAAATGGTATATTAATGGCTATGATTTTATTTGATGTTGGCTATTAGGTTAGTAATGTTCTATGACCCTATGAATTTGTCACATGTCAATGTTGATATCATCTATATGTACCATGTTGATGTTCATAGGTTCATAGGTTCACAGGTTCATACTAGGCTATCTGCCCTAGGGCATTTATAAGCCTAGCCAGAGTGTGTTTGGCTTTCGCCACCCATTTTAAATTAATTTTGCTATGCCTTTTTTTGAGGTTAGTATACTGTGCCTCTGTCTAACAGTGACACAGAAGTGATAGCCGGGGTAAACCTATGATCTCCCATCCACTCATCAAGATTCCTCTTGAAGAGAGTCAATGTGGGACTCTGCCTAACCTGGACTGGGATTTTATGTCAGAGTGAAGGGAGCCTCTGGGTTATGAATCTGTCCCTCCAGCATGTCCTATTTATTTCACTGCTGAGGTTCAAGTCTCTCGGCCTCGATGGGATTTGATTTTCTGAGGTGCAGCATGTCCATTAATTCGGGTTGGACATGGCTTTATACCCAGGCACAGATCGCCTCTGAACAGGCGGTATGCCACTGAGTAGAGCTGGAGTTTCTTTAACCGGGCAGCATATGGCATTTGTTTGAGCCCTTTGATCCTCTTGGTGAGGTACTTTTGGGGTCTTTCCAGTTGCTGCAGGTGTCTGGTAAGGTACATCTCAAAAGGGCATTGTACTCAATTATGGGCCTGATGAGGGATGAGTAAAGAGGTACGATGACCTCCCTGATCTAGATGTGAATCCTTCATGATTAGGTGAGCTATATAAAATGTTTTTCTAACCACTTTGGCCACGTGGTTGTCAAATGAGAGATTGCTATCAACTTGGGTCCCCAGGTCCCTAATGACTTCTTCTGTACTTAATGGATTACTACCTATGTGGTAATTTGTGGGCACTTTGTTTTGCCAAAGGGATGACTATACACTTTTGGCGTTTAGCTTGAGGCCATGGCTCTGGCACCAGTTGTCTGTTTCTATGAGGCCCTTTTGGAGGATGCTTGTGTTGGCTGGAGAGTTGATTATGGCGCCCAGTTTGCAGTCATCTGCGAACTTGTTCAGCCACAGTCCTTCCGTGTTGGCCTGTACCGCCGAGAAATATATACCGAACAAGAGAGGTCCCAGGACTGAGCCTTGTGGGACACCACTTGTAACTGGTTTGGAGTCTGACATGGCTCCAGCAATTCTAACCATGTGGGTTCTGCCTTTGAGCCAGTTTGCAACCCATCTACTGACATAGGGGTTTATATTTAAGCTGGTGAGATTATCTATAATGCCCGAGTGGGGTATTGTATCAAAGGCTTTTGCGAGGTCCAGGTAGGCTGTGTGGACCACCTTCCCTCCAATGGCCTTGGTGACTGTTTCAAAGAAATCGACCAGGTTTAAGAGGCAGGATCTGCCCTTAACAAAGCCGAACTGGGTAGGATCCAGTGTCTGTAGGTCCCCAATATCTTTATTTATGAGGTCCATGATGATCCTTTCCATAGCTTTGCAGACAAAGCTAGTCAGGCTTATGGGGCGATAGTTTCCAGGATCTGTTGAGGCACCACTTTGTGGAGAGGGACCACTGTTGCTGTACGCCACTCTTTGGGTACATATCCTGTAGTAAGGCTAAGACTGAACAGTAGTTTTATGTTTGGGTTTAGCTCTTCTTGGAGTTCATGTAGGATCTGACCGGGGCACCATCTGGTCCCATTGATGCTGTGTTTTTTGCTTTGGAGAGGGCGGCTCTTACTTGAGCATTTGAGATGTCAGGGGGGCAGCACTCTGTTGGGATAGATATTTGCCCTTTTGGTGGGGAGAGGGGAGAAGTTTGCACTGAACCTGTCAGCTAGGATGTTGGCAATGTCTGTGGGCTCGTGTATTTTTGTCATTTTGGACTAATTCTGAGCATATCTGGGAATTCCCACCCAGGTTCCTAACATAACTAAAGAAAGCCTTGTGATTATCCTTAGTGTCCTGTGCAATTTTTCTCTCAAAGCTGGCCTTAGACAATTTTATGAGTGCCCGTAGTTTTTTGTTAATACTGATCAGAGATGCCTTCCCTTTTTGGGATTTTGCTGTATCATGTAGTAGCTTCCTCCTTCTATTGTATAGTTTGTTTATGGCTGGGGTCCACCAGACAGGACGTCTGCCTTTGGAGGATTGGGTCTTGGTTTTATTTGGGATTGCATGATCCATGCATTCCTGAAGGTGTTCATAGAATGCGTTTATAAAGGATTCTGCGGTCTGGGCCGTATTTTCCACAGGCCCGGGGGCTTTGAAGGATTTCGCTTCGGTTTTGAGGCGTGTGTGGTTGTACGGTAGCTCTACAAGAGGGTATTACAATCTGTGATGTGAGGTAATGCATTTATGACCGCTGCTGCCATTTGATTACATCTTCCTTCCATAACAGCTGTAGTAATATGCCTCCTGAGAACTGTTGACATGGGATGATACAATGTATATTGTTGGCTTAGTAAGGCAAGTGTTTTTTGTAGTGGAGCATTTCAACAGAATATGCAGTTCTTATTCAGCCATCACAGTGACACCTGCAGTTTGGCACATGTATGCATGTGTAAACCTACCATCATTAAATGCTCTGTGACATAAATCAGTATAAAGTCATACTGATTACATGGGCACATAAGTCTCCTATCATCCACGTGTTGTAATGCTGTGGTAAACACAAATATATCACAGATTTTGAATCAATTGCAACCTTGTGGAATTCATCTTATGTGCAATTGTGTTGCTATTCCTAAGGATTATTGAGGTGGTCCCCAACAGCATTGTGCAACTATTAGCATTTGTGTCAGTAACAATTCTGCATGAGCCACAACCAACTCATTTGTGATGTGTTCATATATGGTATCAGGCCACTCACACACAGCTTTCCAATGAAAATATATAGGAATATATTGTGCAACTGATGTAATTATGTGACATTGGTAGAGCTGTATGATTGTTTGAACAGTACTATTATGTGGAATGTGATGCCTAACTAAGGGTGTATTCGGAGGTGCTGTAACAAATCATTTTTTTTTAAATAAGTGTAAAATGTTAAGGAGGAATACATAACTAAGGGCAGCGCTGATTGTAGATGTCACCAGCCATACTCAACTGGAGGAAATAGACAATTGCAAACTGACAGTTTGTCTCAAAAATACACCCCTCTGTCCCTACTGGCCATCAGTCAAAGTATACATGGAAACATTAGTCAGTTTATTTGTTCAGGAGTGCAGCTCATCTCTGTCATCTGTATGGTTAAATACACAAAATCAATGGGTGCTGACAGCATGCCATGTTGCCTATACAATAGCTTAAAGTTTGACATAGCAGACACAGTTGGGTCTGTACTTAAACACAGCCTCTAGACTGCCTATATTGTGATAGAAGTGTGTACAGAAACAGTCATATGTCCGAACATGGGAGGACCATCACCTGATGCAGGGAATTATAGACCTATAATCCTGATTATCCTCATCTGTGAGGCAGACCAAAGATTCACTGACCTTATCAAAAAGGACACAAGTAATCTTCTGACTGTTTACCCATCGCATTTTTGATTTGTTAAGGCTACATCATGTCTGTTAAATCTGGTTGACATCTTCAAGAAGGTCAACAAAGGCATGCATGAGGAAAAGACTGTCATTCCACATAACTTTACATGGAAAGGCATTTGACAGAAATCCACACTCCGGTATTAAAGAGAAACTATCTCAAGTGGGCATAAACACCTACATCACCAAATGGGTAGAGAAATGGATCACAGACAAGACACAATAATGTCAAAGTGTGTGAAGTCACCTTTAGCAATAGTCCAGTGACCAGGTCTATACCTCAGGGCTCCATACTAGGCCCTTACCTGTTCAGTATTTAAGTGTCAGAAGTGAAGACAAACTTAGACATCCTTTGTCTAACCAACTCTGTGGACAACTGCAAATCGAGGACAATTATTGAATTCCAGAATGCTATTGATATACTGCAGAAAGTATTAACACACACAATTGATTGCTGCCAGAGCCATGGAGACACACTAAATGAACAAAATGCACAATTAATCCCTTTTTGAAAGAAAATACAAAAGCTAATTACAATATAGACAGAACAGCCCATTGAGCAGACAAGTGGTACATGATCTGGGGTACTCAGGTAGATGGTCACTGGAACTTCCACCAGTATGTGATCACAGTGGGGACAGATCACTTGCATGCCATTCACATCAAAGGACATTATAATATCATTGTTCCCAGCCGCATTACACCAGTTATTGAGTACAATGAACACTTTTGCATATACCTCACCATACATCATCCAGGGATGATTTACTCAAGTTGCCATAGTGAGCTTCCACACATCTTTTAAGTATTGTTTGTGATGCATAACCATTAGGAGTTGACAGTGCAGATAGCCCTTCAAGGTGTTCTACAAGATCATGTATGATACAATGTCCTGTGATGCACTCAGTAAATACATAGCTCATTGACAACATTGATGGCATGGGTTAAATTCTTGCAAGTGTGGATTGTGGCATATGTGTCATGAAAAACTCTCAACTAGCCAGGATTGCTCATAATTCAAACTAAAGTTGTAACAGTGTCCCTCTTAACACCTCCCCAAAATGGTCATTTTTTGCTGTGTGTCCCCATTGGTTGAGACCTATGATGACATTACATTCATACTCAAGCAACTTATTTTGCAAGCAGTCTCAGACTTCAATGCTAAATTCCTAGCCATCTTAGACAGGCATGCTCCCAAATGAACTATTAGAACCAAAAACAAAATAGCTCCATAGCTAACTAAAGGTACTAGACAAAAACGTATTGCTAGAAACACAGCATGGACCTCCTGGAGATCCACCAAATCCCCACAAGACCACATTAGATACAAACAATTGACAAACGAGGCTAAAAAATCCACTATGCTAGATAAACAAAACTACTATTCCAGTTTACAAAAAAGCACCAAAATCAACCACAAAAATTCTGGTCAGGCCTTAATAAACTGCTCCATCCAGGTAAATCCTCAACCCCCACCCCCTCGACTACCCTACATCTACCCACTAAAAGAGTAGCAAAGACCTTTAATACTTTCTTTACAGAAACAGTCCAGTCCCTAGGTAAACATCTGTCTCCCAGCAGCTCCAACACTACCTCACCCACTCCGGAACATTTACTTCCCTTCAAATTTGATCATATCCCCACAGACTATATTAAATCCCTGCTTAAGAAACTGAAACCCACCACCCTGGCAGCAGACTTACTCCCTGCAGAATTTCTACAAAAGGCCACTAATGAAATAGCATACCCTATCTCCATCCAAATCAATCATACTATCCACGAATCCTATGTCCCCTCCATCTGGAAAATTTCCCACATTATTCCACTTCACAAAGGGGGCAACTCAACTGAACTCTCAAACTATAGACCTATAGCCATCCTATCTCCCTTAGCTATAATAATGGAAAAATGTATACATAAGCAAATCCTAACTCACCTTCTCCAAAACACTCTCCTAACCCCATCCCAACATGGATTTAGACCTGCCCATAGTACCACCTTATCTCCTTCTCTCACACAGTAAATCAAAACTGTAATCACAACAAGCTCTCCTCAGCCCTCCTTCTCGGCCTATCTAAAGCATTCGATATGGTTAACCACCACCTACTCCTAGACACACTAAAATCACTCTGCCCAGACAACCTAGTAATCAACTGGTTCCACTCTTACCTGCATGGAAGACAACAAGCTGTTTTATGGAAAGACAATCTATCCCCCCTGCTACCAATTACCCTTGGTGTCTCTCAAGGATCTATATTAGGCCCCCTTCTTTTCTCCATATTCATCAATGACCTACCCAAAGTTATCCCAGATGCAACATGTATTCAGTATGCAGATGACTCTACCCTTATCTGCTCTGCCACCACACACTCAGAACTACAATCCCTATCCCAAATCACCTTCAACAAAGTAGAAGACTGGCTCAGTAGTCGCCATCTCCTATTGAACCTAAATAAAACAAAACTACTACTTTTCTTCCCACCCGTAAATTCACATCACCAAATATTACTGTCTCATCTAACAATGGCACCATAATCTCTCCAGCACCATGCACAAAACTTCTTGGTGTAATCACTGATAGAAATCTAAGGTGTGACGCTCATATAGACAAAACCATCAAAACAGTTAAGAAAAAACTAGGCTCCTTGTATAGGATTAAACATTTCCTAACCCCACCTGCCAAAACAGCCATAGCTCGAACACATCTCCTATCCACCCTTCTCTATGCCTCACCCATCCTCGCAAACCTAAGCAAAGCAAACCTTAACAAATTTAGTAGCTGCTATAACAATATAGCTAGATTTGCCACAGGCACAGCCTACAGGACCCATCACTGTCAAAATCTTCAAACACTACACTGGCCAGAACTACCCAATCAACTCCAGTATAACCAAATCATAGTTATTCATAAAATCCTCTACCAACCTAACAGTGCACCCATTCTTACCAATATTATCACCTCCTACAGCAACCTAGTATCCCTCCACTCATCCAACAAAATGCAAGTACAATCTGCCAAAGCCAACAACTCAGCCGGAGAATCATTATTCTCCAACTCTGCTGGAAAGAAATGGAGCTCACTCCCCCCAGTTCTTGCCACTACATCCTCCTTACCCCAATTCAAGATATCCTTAAAGAAACACATAAACAGGCATTGGCTATGTCCATGTCTAAACCCAGACTAACCCGATATAAACACAACTCAAATAGGTGAAATACCCAATAATAATAACTTCCTTAACCTATATGTATAAACTTTCTAAACCTTCCCTACCCGGACTATAAACACTTCTCAACAGCCTTTAGAACAATATTATAAAGATGGTAACTTGCTATCTAAGCCATTCTAAGGCTATGTTTCTAACCCTTCTATTATAACTTGCTGTCCTAGCCATTCTAAGGCTATGTCTTTAACCTTTCTGCATCTAATTTCTAACAACTTCCCTTCTTAACTAACCACCGTTATCTCCTGATTGTCATCCTTAATATTGATCTGTATAAAATGTCATTCCATACACTCCAATGCTGTGTAATGCTTTCTGTACATATTCCATACTATAAACCTACAAAAATGTTAATTTGCAATGTTAACATGTATATATACAATCACTTATTTTTTAAATTTTACATTTTTAAATTTTCAATGTAACCATGAATATTGATTGTAACTTTTTTGCACATGTGGAGCTTTTCTCCCCGGGCCTCTGCTGAAAAATGGACATGTATCCATTTGGATTATCCTGGTTAATAAATGTAAAATAAATAAATAAAATAAAATAAATCTTCACAATATGCATATACCCCCAATGTATATTTCATCCTTGCTAAATGCCCTCTCCAATGATCATGTCAGGATATTTATATCACAACCAGTCACTTCCATTGCTATGTGACCTTGTGTGACAGTGCATAATATACAATAAATGTGTGATGATATGAGTATACCCACACAGGGGAAGTGTGAACAGGACTACACTCTGTATTATGTACATATGTGATTACTGTTCATGCTATAACTGTCTTGTCTTTTGGTGTGCATACATTGACATGTCCTTATTTGGTGTACATTACCATGTTTCACATGTCCTTTTTTCATTTTCTTCATTCCTACCATTCATGTCTGTAGCCCTTTTCAATGCACACACTCCCCAGACCAGAATATTTGTAATCCAGTCTATGTACAAGCCAGTGCATTACCTTCTGCCGGTCCCAAGCCCGGATAAATGGGGAGGGGGGTTGCTGCAGGAAGGGCATCCGGCGTAAAATTTTTGCCAAATCATACATGTGGACAACAGTACAGATACACATACCGGATCGGTCGAGGCCTGGGTTAACAACGACCACCACCAGTACTGTTGGCCAACAGGGTGCTGATGGAAATTGAGCTACTGTTCGCCGAAGGAGGAGAAGAGGGAGAAGGCATGCCTGAAGGCAGGTAAAGTCTAGGACTGTGATAGTGAGGTTCAGAACTTTGAATGTTGGCAGTATGACTGGTATAGGGAGAGTGCTAGCTGATATGATGGACAGAAGGAAGGTTGGTATATTGTGTGTGCAAGAGACCAGATGGAGGGGGAGCAAGGCTAGGTGTATCGGAGGTGGGTTCAAATTGTTTTATCATGGTGTGGATGGGAGGAGAAATGGCGTAGGGGTTATCCTGAAGGAACAGTATGCTAAGAGTGTTTTGGAGGTGAAAAGAGTGTCAGATAGAGTGATGTTTATGAAACTGGAAATTGATGGTTTAATGATGAATGTTGTTAGTGCATATGCTCCACAAGGTGGGTGTGCGATGGATGAGAAAGAAAAATTTTGGAGTGAGTTGGATGAAGTGGTGATGACTGTACCTAAGGGTGAGAGACTGGTGATTGGAACAGATTTCAATGGGCATGTTGGTGTAGGGAACAGAGGGGATGAGAAGTGATGAGTAGGTATGGTGTTAAGCAAAGGAATACAGAAGGTCAGATGGTAGTGGATTTTGTGAAGAGGATGGACATGGCTGTGATGAATACGTATTTTAACAAGAGGGAGGAACATAGGGTGACATACAAGAGTGGAGGAAGATGCACACAGGTGGATTATATCTTATGTAGAAGGGCCAGTCTGAAGGAGATTGGAGACTATAAACTGGTGGCCAGGGAAAGTGTAGTTAGGCAGCATAGGATGGGGGTTTGTAGGATGACGTTGGTGATCAAGAAGAGGAGGAGGAGTGTAAGGGCAGCACCAAGGATCAAATGGTGGAAATTGAAAAAGGGTAATTGTGAGGTGGAGTTCAGGGATGAGTTAAGACAGGCACTGGGTGGCAGTGAAGAGTTACTGAATAGCTGGGTAACTACAGCAGAGCTAGTAAGGGAGACGGCTAGAAAGGTGCTTGGTATGACATCTGGAAAGAGGAAGGAGGACAAGAAGACCTGGTGGTGGAATGAAGAAGTACAGGAGAGTATACAGAGAAAGAGGTTGGCAAAGAAGAAGTGGGATTGTCAGAGAGATGAAGAAAGTAGACAAGAGTATAAGGAGATGAGGTGCATGGCAAAGAGAGAGGTGGCAAAGGCTAAGGATAAGGTATATGAAGAGTTGTATAAAAGGTTGGACACTAAGGAGGGAGAAAAGGACCTGTACCAACAGGCTACACAGAGGGACCGAGCTAGTAAAGATGTGCAGCAGGTAAGGGTGATAAAGGATAATGAGGGAAACGTACTCACAAATGAGGAGAGTGTGTTGAGCAGATGGAAAGAGTACTTTGAGGGGTTGATGAATGAAAAGAATGAGAGGGAGAGAAGGTTGGATGATGTGCAGATAGTGAATCATGAAGTGCAATGGATTAGCAAGGAGGAAGTAAGGATAGCTATGAAGAGGATGAAGAATGGAAAGGCTGTTGGTCCGGATGACATACCTGTGGAAGCATGGAGGTGTTTAGGTGAAATGGCAGTGGAGTTTTTAACTAGATTGTTTAATGAAATCTTGGAAAGTGAGAGGATGACTGAGGAATGGAGAAAAAGTGTTTTAGTACCAATTTTTAAGAATAAGGGTGATGTGCAGAGCTGTAGTAACTACAGAGGGATTAAATTGATCAGTCACAGAATTAAGTTATGGGAAAGAGTAGTGGAAGCTAGGTTAAGAAGGGAGGTAATGATTAGTGATCAGCAGTATGGTTTCATGCCAGGAAAGAGCACTTCAGATGCGATGTTTGCTCTGAGAGTGTTGATGGAGAAGTACAGAGAATGTCGGAAGGAGTTGCATTGTGTTTTTGTGTACTTAGAGAAAGCATATGCCAGGGTGCCTAGAGAGGAGTTGTGGTATTGTATGAGGAAGTCGGGAGTGTCAGAGAAGTAGGTAAGAGTGGTACAGGATATGTACGAGGGTAGTGTGACAGCAGTCAGGTCTGCAGTGGGAGTGACAGATGCATTTAAGGTGGAGGTGGGATTACATCAAGGATCAGCTCTGAGCCCTTTCTTATTTGCAATGGTAATGGACAGGTTGACAGACGAGATCAGACAGCAGTCCCCATGGACTATGATATTTGCAGATGTCATTGTGATCTGTAGTGAGAGTAGGGAACAGGTGGAGGAAACCCTGGAGAGGTGGAGATATGCTCTAGAGAGAAAAGGAATGAAGGTCAGCAGGACTAAGACAGAATATATGTGTGTGAATGAGAGGGAGGATAGAGGAATGGTGAGGATGCAAGGAGTAGAGGTGATGAAGGTGGATGAGTTTAAATACTTGGAATCAACAGTTCAGAATAATGGTGAGTATGGAAGAGAGGTGAAGAAGAGAGTACAGGCAGGATGGAGTGGGTGGAGAAGAATGTCAGGAGAGATTTGTGACAAATGAATACCAGTAAGAGTGAAAGGGAAGGTCTACAAGAGGGTAGTGAGACCAGCTATGTTATATGGGTTGGAGACAGTGGCATTGACAAAAAGGCAGGAGTCAGAGCTGGATGTGGCAGAGTTAAAGATGTTAAGATTTGCACTGGGTGTGACAAAGGTGGACAGGATTAGGAATAAGTATTTAGAGGGTCAGCCCAGGTTGGATGGTTTGGAGACAAAGCCAGAGAGGCAAGGTTATGTTGGTTTGGACATGTGCTGAGGAGGGATGCAAAGTATATTGGGAAAAAGATGCTAAGGATGAAGCTGCCAGGTAACAGGAAAAGAGGAAGACCTAAGATAAGGTTTATGGATGTGGTGAGAGAGGACATGCAGGTGGTTGGTGTGACAGAGCAAGATGCAGAGGACAAGAAGAAATGGAAACAGATGATCTGCTGTGGCGACCCCTAATGGGAGCAGCTGAAAGAAGAAGAAGAAGACGTCTATGTACCCTTGATGATCACCACAAAACCTTTTTTTCAGTATGCCAAAAAATGTTGTACTGAACATTGTACTGAGTACATTTTTCTGTAATGTGTTAGCACTTTAGCCATTGCCTTAATTTTAGCATTGGTGGTTATTGTGGCTGTCTGCACAATCTCGCAGAACAAGTTTAACCATGGATAAATGTGTTTGCATGTCTGAATGTGTCTCTGCTACTTTACATGGTTTCCTGGCCAGCAACATTGTTGCTGGTCATGAAACCTCACTTATATCTGTTAAAGTACAATGTGTGGCATGCTTATGTGATTACTTATATCTGTTAAAGTACAATGTGTGGCATGCATATGTGATTACTTATATCTGTTAAAGTACAATGTGTGGCATGCATATGTGATTAGCACTATTGCTCATCACACAAACACCTAAACACTGTGTAGGCTTCACACTAAGCCTACACAGAGCTTATTGACTCCCTGGGTATGTGATCAAAAAACTTTAGGAGTGCTTGGTAGAATGAAAAATTAGTTAAACAGAGTAAAATTACATAATTAATCAAGTCCGTGATTGGGGACTGACATGGGAAATGTCTCACTCGATGTCACACATTCTACCCCCTTCCACTAATTCTACATAAATTGGACTTATTTATTGCAGTGCTTCCTTAGTACTAAATTAGTTTTCTTGTATTCCTGATTGTCATCAATTTAAAAAACACTTACATGGTGACCATCCAGTTAAGTGAGTGAGTTAATAGTACAGAAGGTACCTGTATATAGCCATAGGTCAATGCTGAGAAAGGAAATGGCCAGCTGAAGTCTTTGCCAGAGCAAAAACAGACAGTGGATCAGTAATAGAGAAATATATAAGTGAAAGTCCAATCACTATTCTGTGTGGAGGGCAAAGGGCTATGTCTGGGTTCCGGCGTGTAGATCACGGGACAATTGCCCTCGAGCTACATCGCCAAAACAAACAGGCCGCAACACCGCCAGATCGTAGAGCGGTGCGGCTGAAATACACACCCGCCATCAGAATCCACATCGGAAGTAAACCAAACACATAGTGACAACCCCTAAAGCAGCTACGCTGCAAACCGAAAGATAGAAGCGCGTAATGCACACAAACGGCAATGCTGTCCCGAAAACTTTAGCAAAGTAGCAGTGATAACCCACGCATACACACCACATAAAAGAAACATAAATAACCCACGCATACACATAACAAAAGTAAACACAAGCACAAATACCCCACACAGACACAATGTACAATAAATCACAAATACCCCATGCATACACATCACAAAAGTAAACACAAGCACAAATACCCCACACAGACAGACTGTACAGTAAATCACACATACCCCATGCATAGAAAATACACATGTAAATACACAAAACTTTCCACGGCAACAACAACTTACCTGTAGATCAGCTACACTCCAAGCAACCCCGAACAGTAAACAGGCACAGTAGACTAAAGATATACTCCAGAGTGGAAGCAGCTGCAGCATTGTCCCTGTCCATGCGCTATGTCCCTGTATATATGAAGCACGTGACAGCTCAGAACTAGTAACCCCTGTACATTACCCATCATAGCAGAGATACTGTCTGTAGTGCAAGCCATGGAGATGTGTGAGACTGTAAAGCCCCTAAGAGGCACATGCAACTAACAGTCTATAGAGTTCCAACTACATAAGTATGCACAGCATATTACACAGACTCTGCCAGGGGTTAATAGTATTCAGAATATGTCCATTCCAATTCCCAGACATATCCATGTACAGCCATAAGTGCAACACACAGCATCTGTTCAGCTATGGCCCCCCCTAGTACAGTGGCAGGTGGGAACTGTGGACCAGGGTAGACTTCCAGACAGCGGTGTCAGCCCCCACACCCAGTGTAAAGCAGCATGTCTGTTTGGTAGGTTCTGTAAACCCATCCAGTGTCCCCTGTGGCTGGTGTACAAAGGTATGTAGGCCCAATTAGGTAGAGGAGGGTGCAACACTGAGTAACTTCACTATGTAACCTCTGTCACTGAAACCGAGGCAGGGCCCCACAACCTGATTGGGTAACAGGTACAACTGGGAGTTTAAAGGGACATGTACACCACATGTAGTAACTCTGTATGAAGCAGGAGATGGTTTAGCCCCATGGCTGTCTAAACTGCATATAGTGCCTCCATAGCATAAGAAGCAGGTAGACGAACCTGTAGTATTGACATCTGCACAGTGCACCATCGCAGGCAGTACGACAAGACAGGCTCCAACACAGGACAGTGTAAAGGAACTATTGGCACAACCTATAGGGGAGTGTAGTAGCGCCGTCTGTACATATAGTGACCAACTATACATGCTGTGATGGATGATGAGAGGCCATCTGCAAGTGGTGTGACAATGCTGGAAGCTATGTACTGATATAGCCCTGGGCAGCTTGGCAACAAGTATAGCACAGTGCCCAGCCAACGGGGCAAACCAGTGCTAGTAGTCGAGGGATACCTCTACCATTTGGAGCATGAACTGCCACCTAAATGGTACTGGGCATGTATTGAGCGGAGACTGCAGGCCTGTAGAGGTCGTGCCATCACTGTATGACAGGAAGGAGGTGAGGAACTGCTGAAATCACTGCCTCACCAGCACGGGCCGGATGCAACAATAACCCAGGTTGCTACATTGCGTGCAGAACTGCGGCAGAGGGTGGTAACTGGAAATGAGTTGCCAAGTTTGGTGATGCAGAGTGTCCTAGGCACAGCAGATGAGAATGTACTGCAGGATATGCCTTGTCGTGCAACATTACGTCGTAGCATAACCAGGGTATGTCAGAGAGCACGTGCAGCAATGAGCACTCCTCCAGTAACACTTGCAGATATTGATGTCAGCCACTATCCACTCCGCAGTGGCAACTTTATCCTCCGTAGGAGATCTGATATGGATGGGACGGATTCCCTGGTTCTCCTTACAACAGCACAGAACCTAAGTGATCTGTGTAGAGCTGACATCATTCTTGCCGATGGCACCTTCCCTACCAGGGCCAATATATGTCGTCAGCTATATACATTACATGGCTGTATTGGGACTCACACCTCAACAAGGATTGTCCCCCTGGTGTACTGTCTCATGACAAGGAAGTCAGAGTCTGCATACTACAGTATGTGGGAGATACTGAAGAGTATGACTGCAGAACAGGACTGTACCCTGGCTCCACAGTATATAATGACTGATTTCGAGAAGGCAGCGATCCGTGCCAGCTGTAAGGCATTTCCAAAGGGTATTCTGAAAGGGTGCCTTTTCCACTTTGCACAGATCATTTGGCGCCAGGTCCAGCATAACCACCTTGTAGCCCTGTATGGTACGGATGTTGCGTTTTCCATTGCCATACGCAAGCTAATTGCGTTGGCATTTCTACCAGTTGAGGATGTTATCCCTGCATTTGTGGACATTGTTGCTTCGTTACCGGAATGTGCACGGCCTGTTGGCGTATTCCTGGACCATCATTATGTGCGAGGCCGACCACACAAGTATGCATCCTGCTGCTCCTCACAGCAATGACTACCATCATCCTATCCTTTACGATTCTGGAATGTTAGTGATGTGACCGGCATGGATTTCCCACGGACCAATAACCAGGTAGAAGCATGGCATCGTCGGCTGAAAGTGTTACTGGAACGACCTACAGTGCAGTTATCTGATCTTTTGACAGTCCTGCAACAGGAGCAGAACCTAACAGATACCCGTCGAGAATCTCTGTTGCGGGGGATGCCTGTTACACCACGAAGGAAGGCAATTGTTGTAAGGGAGCATCGTCTAAAACACATCCTGCAACATAAGTGTGACTATAATGATGTGCAGGATTTTCTCCGTGCTGTGGCACATTTCTATAAGTTATGATTATATCATGGTTTAGTATGCACCAAGCACTTCCCACATTACTTTACATTGTGCATTATTAAAGGCCTTGCCCACAGCACACAGGTTTCAGTGTACCACTCTGGTGCCCACTTGGCATCCTAGTCTAGGCGCATGTTACAGTGTTAGTTGCACACAGTGGTTTCTAGGGGGTGTAGTGTGTAGAACACATATGGGGTTTTTGTCTGACACCTGTGGTTAGGGTGCAGGGGGTTATTTTAATTTCGCAAGGAATTGTCTGCAGGCATTTGTCACTACAGCTAAATTTCCATACTGCCATCTGTCCACATCCAATTGTCTCACAGTGGGTTGTCGCACCGCCTAGGTGCCTGAACCTGCTATGTCTTCTGTATAAATTAACCAACTCTGACATAGCCAAATATTAGGGCTGGGGAAAGCCCAACTTTGCAGCACCCAAAACTGTTTCAGCATTATGTATTTTGCACCATGGTCTGTAATCAAACAACCTAATGTATAACAGCTCTGTCAATTAATTGAACTTGTTTCCATGTATGTCTGTTTCACATGCTTAACATAGTCTTGCATTGCATTAGCTGTTTAAGATGAATGCAGAACTTAAGAAACCATTTTCCCTATATTTCAGCAAGTATCAGATAGACACTTTTCCTGTACTATTAGTATAATGGCTTTGCTAAAGACGCTTATAGTAACTAAGGCACTGATTTCTTCTAGCTATGTCTTTTATTGTGATACTTGCTACACTGATGTTTTGTATATGTTTCTGTAACAGCAGTTATTCCTTACTACATCAGTGAATGTTACATATGTAATTTGTAAAAACTTAAGCATCAAAAGGAAAGAAGTCATGTTAGTCAGACCATATCCCTTGAGATGATATTAGATCTCCATCTACATATTGGCAATTTTCCTGATCAAAGGACATACTAGGCTAGCAAACCCAAACAGCCTTTTTAAGCCTAGCTATGTTTCCCAGAAATATTAGAAAGGTATTGGTCCCATAAGTTATGTGTGTGTGTGTGTGGGGGGGGGGGGTTGCTATAAACTTGGACATGAGTGATCAAGCATTTACAATTTGTTTAAGCTTCCCCTCTCACATAGAGACATAGTTGCCAGACCAGGGATAAATTTGTGTATGCACATTTGCTGATCCAAGTTTTGCTTAAATAAGTGCAGAGAAGTGCTATACTTTACATGGATGAGAAGCCTGTTCCAGAGAAGGCTCTGAGATATATACATGTCTCTCTACCATGTCCTATTTATGTTGTGGGCTGGGTTTAGGTCCCTAGATCTGGTGTTTCTGGTACTATTTGCCTAGAGTATGTGCGACAAGTCCATTAAGGCTGGATCAGTTAATGCTTTGTAGGCCAGGCATAGGTCGTTTCTCACCATTCTGCAGGAGACTGAGTATAAGCACACCTCCAGATTTTTGCCTCATATTTTTGGTCTGCTCCTCAGAATATTTGAGGTTTTCTGGCAAATCACTGATGACTGAAGTCACTAAATAATGACACTCATTTAAATTTCAGACCTTATATCCTTCAGAAAATGCATGCTGAAGGATGAACACGGGATAGCAGCAGATTTCTTCAGCTCCACCAACTTAACTGCACTGACAGGAAATAATTACTTTAAAAATCAACTAATGAAATAATTTTCTTTCTAAATACGTTTGGAATATCAGTTTCTTGAATAATATCTAAAAAAGAAAGAAAATTTCAATAATTTTCTTGTCAGAAATCATCTTGGAAATTTCTCTTTCATCACCTCTGTTCAAAATGAGTTCCAGTAAGGCAAATACTCAGGATTCCAGCATCAAGAAAGAGCTTCAGTCTTTGATATCTACTATTCAGCAACTTACTACCAAAATTAACAAACTGGATACTAAAATTGATAACTTCATAGAAAAAACTACAAAACAAATGGATTTGTTACATCAAGACTTGCAACAACAGAAGGCTCAGATTACAGGCATAGAAGAGACTGTTAATGATATGGAGAACAGAATCCAGGAAGAAGAAATTAACATTGAGTTTTTGCTGAAGCAGAACACACATCTACAATCCAAACTTGATGACCTGGAAAATAGATCTAGACGCAATAATATTAGGATTTTTGGACTGCCAGAAAATATAGAAGGTAACAACATTACTTCCTTTTTAAATACTTGGCTTCCCAATACTTTAGACTTGTCAGAAGCATTTTCTTTTGGTATTGAAAGAGCCCATAGGTCCTTATCTAATTTTAACTCTAACAAAAAGTATCCTAGATCAGTTATAGTAAGATTTTTATCATCTTATGACAAGGAGATGGTACTAAAATCTGCATGGGCTAAAGCACCTATTAAAATTAATGAGGCAACTTTGCGTTTTGACAATGACTATTCTTCCTTGGTAATAACTAAAAGAAAAGTTTTTTTGCCATTAATAAGAGAGCTTAAGAAAGCACAGTTCAAAACCTACCTTCTGTTTCCTGCCAAACTAAAAATCTTTTTACCTGATGGCCCTAGAATTTTTGAAGACTTGGACTCTGCTTTGCTGTATATTAAAAAAATAAGATATTGGATAAAATAGAAGATATGGAATGGGCTAGTCCTTCGTTAAAGAGGATGGCAACAGGAACTTCTTGGAAGACTTCAGAGAAGCAAAAAAGACTAAAAAACAAATGACATGTTCTATGTTTTTTTTTTTCTTCTCTCACCTTCTCTCTTAATCTCTTCAAATACAATTACTGCATCTCCAGAAAGCCACAAATATTCTAAAGATTTATTCAAAGTTATTTTTCTGTGTGCAAAGAACTGTTTTGTTTCATAAATAGTCAAACTCTCTGAGGAACAAATAACAAGCTATCAATCAACTTGTTTCTCTTTGTGATAAAGAGACCTAAGGTTAGTAATTTGATACATTTTCTTTCTCTTCTTGTTTTAAATAATGGCATTCTTTTTAAACTATGCATTTAGTGAGGGGTGGGGGAGGGCAAGGAGAGAAGTATGATGAAAAATATGAAAAAGTGAAATAATAACTTATTAGTTTTTTAAAAAAACTATATATGCTGTTTAAACACTGTTGCTAAATATTATACCATGACTTTATTGCTTATACATGATTACAAATAATATGTCATGATTTAATTGCAAATAATTAGAACTAAAATAGTTGTAAATAATATGTTTCATGTTTAACTTTATTAATATAAACAGCAAGTAATATTTCATTGTAGATACTCTTTGTAGCTTCCTTTTTTTCTTTCTTCTCTCTCTCTCTCTTTCTTTTCTACTCTCTTCCTTTTATTTTCTCTCTCTCTCTTTTTCTTTCATATAAGTACATTTATATGCTTCTGATAATACTGATATATGTATATAATAAGATCTGTATGAGAAAATGAAATGGGGCATATAAAAATAAGTTGTATAATATGTTAAATAACTGTAGGCTTGGTTTCACTGTCATAGAGACTGTAATGACTTGTAAAATACTTTGTGAATGTTTTGCACTGTTTAGTTTCATTTGTATTGCTAAATGAATGTCAGTCACTTGCATTTGCTAAAATTCCCACCAGAATGTTAAGGGAGACAATTTGGGATGTGGGTTACCTCGTGAATAGTGTTCTCAAGTTGTTTTAAAAGCTTCAACACTCAGAATACACGCAGAGAAGCTGAATGCAGTCATTTTGAACTTTGACCCCTGATTTCACACTGACACCGCAGATTCAAGAAGAACACTGTTCCAGGAAGTAGAACTGCTGTAAATGCGACTTTGTGATGAAAAACAAACTCTATGACATTTAAATGTGAGTTATTCTTTATAACAACTTACTTATTTAAGATGTAATTTATAAAATATGAAAGTTATAATGATTTTAAATGATTCAGTATGCCATAGTAAGCAAGTGAGATATTTTAGAAGGCATAGAAGGTAAAACATATATACATATGTTTTTGAAAGCTTATATGACTGCAACATATTAATGTATATAAATACTTATGATTTAAACATATATAATGTTATAAATCATTTGACTTATCTAATTGACAAGCACAAGTAACATTATGTTTATATCTTAGAAGAAACTGTCATGTAACATATTTTAAAGCAGCAGTTCAGATATATAAAATACAGATGGCTTTCTTCACGATGATTTATGTATAACTAGGAATTTACATTGCTGTGCAGTATGATTTGTAAACATATGTATGAGTATAAATATTTTATTTAACTGGCAATAATAAGTATGAGAAGAAAGCTTTGGTGCAAGTAATCTGTCCCTTGGCTAACTAAAGACACTAAAACTTTAATGCGACAAAGGGACAAAACATGGAAACTATACAACAAAAATAAAAACCCAGCCTCTTTACTGCAATTTAAGCAACTCCGCAATCTTGCTAAAAAACTTATTATAAAGGATAAGAAATCTTACTACGGCAAACTTCAGTCCTCCCTCACAAATAATCCCAAAAAATTCTGGAATTCCATCAATTCTCTCTTACATCCAGGTACAAAATCCAATCCCTGTCCAGACAATAATAAGACTGACACTGAAATAGCTACTCTCTTTAACTCGTTTTTTTACTGGCTCAATAGCTGAACTGACTAAATCCTTCTCCTCTTCCACCCCTACCCCTAACCCAAAGCATCCTTCTACACCCATCCCTCACTCCAACTCTCATAACCCACCTCCCACTTTTATTCTACATCCCGTGTCTACCACCAGTATCAAACATCTTCTTTGTAAACTCAAACCATGCTCCAATGCCCCTGACAACATTCCATCACTCTTTCTCAAGCTCACAGCAAATGGCATTGCCATACCTATCAGCATTCTCATCAATAGATCCATCCAAGAATCTTATGTTCCCAAACTTTGGAGAGCTGCCCACATTCTGCCCCTCCATAAAGGAGGCAAAAATAATACCATCTCTAACTTCCGCCCAATAGCAATTCTTTCCCCAATCTCGAAAATTCTTGAAAATACATATACCAGCAACTCATGCCCTACCTTTCGATAACCATCTCCTCTCTCCCACACAACATGGGTTTCGCCTGGCCACAGTACCATAACCGCTCTTCATTCCTTCCTAGAAATTGTCAACCAAGCCCGTGACTCTGGAAAAATTGTCTCCTCTGTTCTTCTTGACCTTTCTAAGGCCTTGACACTATATCCCACACTCTCCTTCTCAACCACCTCTAACCTCAATCTCTCCCACAACTCTCTTTCTTGGTTCAGAAGTTATCTCTCTGATAGATCCCAAGCTGTGAAATGGAATACTGGTACCTCAAAATTCCTACCTACTACCGGAGTCCCTCAGGGTTCTATTCTCGGCCTTTGCTCTTTAACATCTTTATCAATGATCTCCACTCTTCTATTCCTCTTGCTCAAATAGTACAATACAGATGACTCCACTGTTATCTGCTCTGCGCCTAACCTTCCCGAGCTCCAAGCCAAAACCCAATTGGCCTTCACAACCATAGAAAATTGGATGCTTAAAAATCATCTTTCCCTCAATGCCAATAAATCCCACATCATTCTCTTCTCCCCCTCTAAAGCTCTGACTCCTGATAAGTCATCCTTCATAATTTCCAGCCTCTCCCAGTCCTCTATAGAAGTTGTTAGTAGTGCTAAATTACTCGGAGTAACCATTGATGAACACTTGAAATTTAATATTCATATTCAACTAAACATAAAGAAAACTCATCAGAAGCTCGGTATGCTTTATAGAAATGCAAACTTTCTTACTCCATCTTCAAGACAAACTCTCGCCACTACCTTCCTTCTCCCTTCTCTGCTGTATGGTGCTCCTCTTCTATCCAATCTCTCCTCTTCTATCTCCACAAAACTTGAAAGTTGCTACTACAAAATTGCCAAATTTGCTACTAACTCCGCTCATTCTACACACCACTGCATCTGCCTCCATAGGCTCCAATGGCTAGAACTCCCTAATCAACTCAATTTCCTCCAACTTACTACTGCACACAAACTAATCTTTAAACCCACTGCTTGCCCAGCATTATCTAATACCTTAACCATATACACTCCTCCAAGGCCCCTAAGATCTAGCCACCAAAATCTTATTTCAGTTTACAAACCCAAACGACCCCCTGGCCAACTCCTACTTTCCTATACTACAGCAAAAAAATGGAACTCACTTCCTTCCCTCCTAAGAGTCACTACAAACTATGAACACTTTAAATCTCTTCTTCATTCTCACTTTTTCCAAAATTGGAAATGTAATTGTATACTTCCTACCTAGATCTCTATTTATCCTAGTTCCATCCCACCCCCCTGGTTCCCCTTCTTCTGACTCTCTCCCTAGCTCCCCTCTCTTCTACATGATCTCCTCCTTCCTCCCTGAATAAACCCTTTATTTTCCTTCAAGTGCTATGCTTACTCTCTCCTTAAATCTTTTGACTTTTTTTTTTTTCTCAAGGTGGTCTCCTGGACTCATCCATAATTTGAACATTTAGTATTCTGTTCTTTTTCTATCCTGTTCTGACACCTCTCCTTTAATTTCTTTGCTTCTTATTCGTTTCTCCCATGTATCCCTGCTCTTGCATTCAAACTCTTTCTATAATTTCCTTTCCTTTCCTACTTTACTAACATTCACAGTTGCACTAATATATCTTTTTCTTATGTATTGTGCCCAATGCACCTCATTCTTGTTTGGAAATTGTTAAAGTATTATGCTATTAGAACAGAGTGTGTTTTTGTATGTATTAATTTAGATCTTTTCTGCTGTGTTTTTGTGTGTAATGTATTATCGTGGAGCTTTTCTCCCCGGGCCTCCACTGAAAACGGGCTTTCGGGCCCAGTGGACTTCCCCGGTTATCAAACTGGAAATAAATAAAATTAACTGCATTTCTATGACAGAAAGTAGGAATACCCTAATATATGTAATGTCTGAACCATAATAGCCTAAGTTATTGAATCCAAATGAACATAAGAACTTATTTTTACAAACTTTTAATAAACTAATATATAGATATGCCCCTTTTTTTTTCTCTCTTTCTTTCTCTCTCTCTCTCTCTCTTCCTTTCTCTCTCTCTCTCTCTTCTCGGTTCCCATTAAAAAGTTTATTAGAATGCTATTTTGATTATGAATGTATTATATAAAATAGATGTACATAGTAATATGAACTGTTTCTAAATGTTCTTATTTGTTTATATGAAGCTGATTTATAAATTGTTTAGCTTTGTCTTACTAGATAATCTAATTAAACGAGGTTAACTTTAGTTAATAATAATTAGTATTAAATTGATATGGTGGCAGCTGAGGTACTGCTGCTTAGGATAGGGGGATAACTTGAGTGGTATGTGCTACTCAAAGTTGGAGTTTTTAACTCCAGGCTGGGTGCAATGTTTAATCCTAATATTATTTGCATCTGTTTATTGTTGTTTGTATATAGTTCTGACATCCACAACACATTTTATAAACTCATTGTCACTACAAGTAAAATGAAGCTTATACAAAATCCCATAAGATTTTCAATAAATACAGCTATATTTAATGGTACACCTAAAGGAGGAGGTATAATATCCCTTATTTTGTTAATTGTTATTCTGATTATAAGTTTTATATGTTTAAAAAAGCCAAATGATTTCTCTAAAAGGAATTTCTTTAAACATTAATGGACTGAATAACCCATGTAAAAGGGCAAGTTTAATGAGATACATTAATTTACATAGGGCCAACTTAGTATTCCTTCAAGAAACACATCTCCTGAAAAAGGATATTGATAAATTAGCCACTAATAAATATACAGTCTTGGTTAGTTCAGAACACACTCAGAAAAAAAGAGGAGTGGCTATTTTATGGAATAAAAGTATGCCCATACCTAAAATTATTAAATCTTATGAAGATGATAAAGGAATGTTTTGTATGGTTACAATGCAGATTAATGGAAAGACATATACATTAATCAATGTATATTGGATACCAGGAATTGGCATTAATACAGTGAAACACCATCTCAATAAGATCATATCATTTTCTATAGGAGATATTATTTTAGCAGGTGACTTTAACTGTATCCTACATGAAAAAGATACTACTACTATAGGAAAAAGGAAAATTACATCTAATGCAAAACATTTAAAGGATTTTGTTAATTTATATCATTTGAATGATATTAATAATCAGATATATTCAAAATCATTACCATACACTTTTTTTTCTAACAGATATAAAACTTATTCAAAAATAGATAGAGTCTTTATTTCTAACCAGATGGTAACAGACTTAATTAATTCTAAAATCATTTCGTGTCCTATATCAGATCATAATTCAATTGTCTTTGAGTTTATGATAAAAAGTACCTACAATGTTCAGATCAAAAGGATACCAGCATACTTAACTCAACTAAAAGACTATAAAGATTATATACTTTCAGAAGTGCAACATTTTTTAGACTTAAACAATACACCTGAAGTCTCCATTGTTTATATTTGGGATGCTTTAAAATCATACTTATATGGACAAAGTATCAGATGGTATAATAATAAAAGGAAATCTTGGGACAAGGAATTACTAGATATTCAAAGCAAATTAGACTCATATAAACATAATAATAAAGAAAACATGGACAAAAAAGTTATTGAAGAAATAAATAAATTAAATGAGAAATACAAAGAAATTTTAACTCATAAAGTTAAAATAACATTAGAGAAATATAAGTTTTGTCTTACTCAATAAGTCCCAAATACTTACATAGACTTAAAAATAAAACAAAAAGGTTGAATAAGCAAAATCATATCAAAGAAATTTTCTCTCCAAGGAAAAAGAAGAATGTTTCTAGTTTACCAGAAATATTAGATGAATTTAGAAATCACTTTCACAAAATTAATCATAATAACATTAACATGGAGCCTAAAGATAAAATAAAGAAATTTATAACTACAAACATGAACAAAAAACTTAATTAACAACAGACTAAACTATTGGATCAAAATATTTCATATACAGAGGTTGTTACACAAATAAACAAGCTTAAATCAAACAAAGCACCAGGTAATGATGGTATTATACCAGAGATCTATAAAATTCTTCCCAAAAGTACCTATTCATTAATACATAAGGTTTTTATTTTGGCCCAAAATGAGTTAACAACTCCCCCATCTTGGCAATACACATTTATTTCGCCAATTTTAAAACCCAATAAAGACCCAACCAGATGCACTTCATATAGACCTATTTCATTACTTAATGTTGACTATAAAATGTTTATGAGTATTTTTGCTGATAGATTAAAGACAATCATCCCAGGCATTATCGATATAGACCAGACAGGCTTTATTGTAAATAGAAATACTTTTGATAATATAAGGAGAACTTTAACGTTAATTGATTTTGCAAATAGGAAAAGAAAGATTTAACACTTATTAGTCTCGATATAAGTTCAGCATTTGATTCAGTAAGTTGGGACTACTTGTTTATCTTACTGAAGTACACAAACTTCTCAGATGCATTTGTAAATCTAATTGAACATCTATATAAAGGAGCATTGGCTTACATTAAGATAGGAACATATGTCTCACAAAAATACCCATTTTAAAAGGTACAAAACAAGGGTGTCCACTCTCTCCACTATTATTTACTTTAATAATGGAGCCTTGGGCTAATTTGATCAGAAACAGTACTGATATAGAAGGATTTGATATAGATGAAAATACAATATCTAAAATTCAGCTTTTTGCAGATGATGTTCTAATTACATCAGCAGGATCTAACTCTTCTATGCAGTCCTTATTTGATAAAATGATGGATTTTAAAAATATCTCTGGTTTAATATTCAATGAAGAAAAAACTAAAATATTACCAATATACACATGAAAAAATATCCTCATTAGTGATTTTAGCAAATATATACCCAACTCAGGTCAGATAACATACTTAGGTATAATATTAACTAAAGATATCAAATCTATTATACATGATAATTATAGTACCTGTCTTCTTAATATACAAAATCTTTTCAATAGCTGGAACAATATGTTTTTTACCATGGAAGAGAGACTCACAATTATTAAAATGATAATATTCCCTAAGATATTATACTTAATACAATCAATAATACTCCCACCTACAAAAATAATTATTAAGAAATTGAATTTGCTAATGTTAAATTTCTTATGGGCACCTAATAGACCTAGGATTGCATTAAAGAAACATACTAATAGCTGGTCTCAAGGGGGCATTTCATTTCCAGACTTTAATTTATATACTATCTCTTCTATTATAAAAGTTATTACTTTGTTAATAGATCAGTCATATGTTGCAAGATGGAAAGATTACTGGGAACTAATTAGTATTCACTTCATGAAAATCTCTTTAACACATAAAAATATTATTGTAAATAACCCCATGTTATGGTTACTAAAAGAATTTTGTACTTCACCCATTACACCAAAATATATAGTAAGTTACCCATTAAACATTATTATCAGTTATCGTAATTTTATATTCATGCATCCTAAGTATAAGGAATGGAATTTTATTCTATTCCCTATAATGTATACACAAGGTATGCTTTTGTCAACCACTTCTGAAAGAACTCTTTTAGTCACAGAGAATGATCTAAAGTATTGGTATCAGTTGCTTTCTGATAATAAAGTAAAAAATTTAAACTTCTTAAAGCAAGAATTTGATTTGAGAGAAACTTGTTGGTTAGAAGTTCAGACCTTTAGACAACATCTTGTTAATAAAATTGATTTAATGTCTTTAACAGTTAAAGAATCTGTTCCAATACTGATTGATTACTTGATATTAAATTTACAACATAGAGTTTCTGATAAAGGTAAGTCTCATACATACATAAAATTATCAGAGAAGAAACTCATTACAGTACAGATACCTACTGGAATTATTTCATTTCCATTAATGGTGAATCACCAAAACAACAAGATAAACAATATATATTGGAATCTGTTTATAAAACTACTTCTTCCATTAATTGGAGACTTTTTACTTGGAAATTTTACATAGATCCTTCTATACACCTTTAATGATGAATAAAATAAATAATAAAGAAAACTTATGTAAAAGATGTAATGTAGAAATTAATGCTGATTGGGCACATATGTTTTATGACTGTATAAAACTGAAGGAATATTGGAAGCTAATCAATGATTTTTTGCAGGCCCTTTTCACAGATAATTTCATTGTCTCTAAATCACTTATATTATTTAACACACCTGTTCCTAAAAGTGTTAAGAAAGTTAAGCTTCCCTTATTATGGTCTATTCTAGCAGTGGCTAGAAAAATAATAACCAGAAATTGGATTTCAGATACCCCTCCTTCATTTAATGAATTTAAAAATGTTATGACTGAAGTGTGTCATATGGAATTGATGACAATAAAATCAAGAACTACTAGAAAAACATCTTATTATATTATATGGGATACTTTACAAAACCTGTTAAAAAATCTTAGTTTCAATAGCATGGCATTATAGTTTAATCAATTGATTTGATTTGTAGTGGATGTCTTTGTAAATACTTTGGTTATTTTATTGAATGTTATAACTATTTCTATTTTAATTACTTGTATAAAATTGTTATGATATTTATTTTGTATGTTAAAAACAATAAACTTGTTTAAAAAAAAAAAAGAAAATGCATGCTAGCATAAATCTTGTTATTGTAGTACCTTTCTATGTTTATAAGAGCAATATTTAAAATCTGCCCTTGTTTTTTGGGGCCTTTGCCCTCCACCCCATTATATTAGGCTTTGTTCAGATTTCTTGCTCTAAAAGGTTGATGGGTGTGGTATAAGGACATGATGTTCTATAACAATATGATAATAGCTATGAATGAAAAAATGTGCTGTGATGTCATTTACATAGATTTAACTTCATTATTTGATAGGGTCATGCACAAAACACTAATCAATAAATTAGAACAACTAGGTATTGATGTAATCTTGATAGCTGTATAGCTTAAAAATAGGATATGGCAAGTATCATACAGCAATTGGACAAGTGAAATTCTTGGTTACAGTCAGGGTGTTCCACAGGGCTCTGTCCTAACACTATGCTTGTATAGAATGTATCTTTCAGATCTATCTTTTTCATCTAAGGTGTTCCACAGTCTGTACACAGATGACTTGAAATTGGGAAAATTGATTACATGTGTTGCAGATTGGGCATGTCTGCAAAAGAATTTGACTAAATTGACCATTTGGGCACAGGAAATTAATATAGATACAACAAAATACTAAGCATATAAGATTTGGGAGAGATAAATTGAAAGGTGAAAGTTTAATAAAGCACACAGTGATTGAAACTGTAAATTCATTTAAGGACCTGGGTATGCAGATAGATCCAGCTTTGAAGTTTTCTTATCATTTCAATCAGTTGGCTAATGATAGTTATAGAACTATAGGTTGTGTAAAAAAGATTTGTAAAGTCTATGAAATTAGAAATGATGAAGTCATTGTTCATTAGTTACATTAGACCCAAAGTTGAGTATGGAATAACAATATTGAAACCTTATACGAAAACAAGCATGAGTAAACTGGAAACAGTGCAGTGGAAATATAACAAGAGCATCCATGGATGTGAAAATTTGAGTTATTATGAAAGACTTTTTAAAACTGTAAAGAGAAGGAAACCAATAAAAACAAGAAACAGATAAAGACTTAAATGTTTTACTTAGCGCTTTCGGTAAAACTGTGCCTCACCTTCCTCAGATTATCTGAGGAAGGTGAAGCACAGTTTTACGGAAAGCGCTAAGTAAAACATTTAAGTCTTTATCCGTTTCGTGTTTTTATTGGTTTCCTTCGCTTTACAGTTTTAAAAGGTTTAAAAGGTTTTTTGTTGTTTTGTTTATTATGAAAGACTAAAGTATCGGAACTTGTATAGTGCCTCATATAGATATTTATGAGGAGACCATATCCAGGTATATAGGGCATTTAGAGACAACTACCTCTGGGAATGTTTGGGTTTATCAAAAAGTATCAGAGAATCATCAATCAACATAGGAAACCTTATCCAACTCAGTTTGGTTTTGTCACGTGAAGGCTATGCCTACTCAGTTTGGTAGACTTCTTCAAGAAGGATGAGGGCCAAATGGTGAATTCTGCCTACCTAGAGCTAACCACAGCATTCAATGTACTTCTCCACTCAGACATTATAGACAAGCTCACTGAAGGAGGTATAAACCACATTACCTGTTCAGTAGCTAACTGGCTCACAGATAGAAGATAGAACCCATTAAGTTAAGATTATGGAGTCTACTTCCCCAAAAAGAGCAGTCACTAGAGGAGTCCTTCAGGGCTTGGTGCAAGGGCTGCTTCTATTTATCATCTACTTCAGCGTTTCTCAAAGTGCAGTCCACAGCCCACTGGCAGGTTGTAGGGATTTCCTGGTGGCCTCGAGAGTTAATAATAAATATGTATATCCTCTTCACTGTCTGTTTTTTTAAATAATTAAATGGCCTCGTCTGGTGTCTGGATGTGTTGCTGCCATGAGCCTTCCATTCTTGAAGCTGATTGGTTAATCTCAGCTTGTAACTGCAAGCTGAGATAACCAATCAGCACAGATTCAGCAGTGTGCCAAAAACCAAAGAAGAAACCCTGCCTAAAATACTAATTCCGTGCTGTACCACGTGCAGGGAGTCTGTTATTTGAAGCAAGTACTTCACTGAGACTGCATGCTTGCTAGGTATGTTGGCAAACATTTCATTTTGCTGCTTGGGCATGCCTCACCATTTTACTGAAAGGTTGCTTTGGTGAATCTTTCACTTTGGTGCTTGTACTTGTGTTATTGAAGGGGTTGCTTGGGCAAATGTTTAATTTTGATGCTTGGGCATACCTCAACATTTTACTGAAGAGTTGCTTGGGTGAATGTTTCAGTTTGGTGCTTGTACTTATGTTATTGAAGGGGCCGCTTGGGTGAATGTTTCATTTACGTGCTTGCATCTGTGTTATTGAAGTGGTCACTTGGGCAAATGTTTCATTTTTGTGCTTGGACATACCTCAACATTTCACTGAGGGGTCGCTTGGGTGAATGTTTCATTTTGGTGCTTGGGCATACCTCAGCATTTTACTGAAGTGGTTGCTTGGGTGAATGTTTCATTTTGGTGCTCGTACATATGTTACTGAAGGGGTCAATTGGGCAAATGTTTCATTTTAGTTCCTCTGAATACTATACCTGGACATTTTACTGAAGGGGTCTCTTTGGGAAATGTTTCATTTTGGTGCTTGTGTATACCTGGACAATGTAATGAAGATTTTGCTTTGGGAAATAATTCATTCGGGCATCAGGGAAGAGCTTGTGCATACATGGTCAGACTGCTGAAGTGACCACTGGGTAAAATAATTTAATGTGTCATTTTGGTGTTTGTGCATACACAATGCAAACTAATGAAGGGGTTACTGGGGAAAATTATTCATTAAATTAGTGTGTCAGGATTGAGATTTTACACTTGTCAGTACTCAAAATATGACCTATCTTTAAATCATGTGATTTATGGAAGGGGCTAGTGGGCCACTGAATTATGTGCTTTTTCCAAGTAGGTCACGATCAGAAAAGTTTGAGAAACTCTGATCTACCTTTCTGAAGTCAAAACTGATGTCAAAGGCCTCCAGCTGACCAAATTTGCAGATAATTGCAAATCAGGTGTGGTCACTGAGTCCCCTACAACGCACACACAAACATCCCCCCAAATAATCTGCACAGACTAATAATTGGTGCCCAAGCCATGGTCCTAAAGTCAAATATTTTTGGCAAAGATTTTCTTCCTTTTGTTATATAATCTATTGATGTTGCGATTCCAGCAGTGCTTTTTTTGAGTTTGTCATGAACTTATTTCAAGTAGGTGTCACGGCTTCTAGACAGTTGTATACATGATTGCAGAGGGTTCTTGTTAATAATTCATTGTGGGTAGTGGACCTGTCTGGGATTGGGGGACTGAAATTTTGTCAGGGTGTGACTTACAAGTAGGAAGTTTGCCTTGGAATAATTTTCTAAAAGTTCCAGGGTTATCTAGTGTTCCAGGTTTTATTTTAAAGCACATAGTTTATGGTCTGACCTGACTAGTGAGTATAATATACTTGGGGAGTACAGTGTATCCCCAGGTTAGACTAGGAAAAGGATGTCAGCTTCCCTAGTGGGTGTATGGACTATCTGGTCCAAGGTATTTGTATTTACAATGTCTAAGAATGTATGGGCTTGCATGCTAGGGGTCACATATTTATTTATTTATTTTATTTTTACATTTATTAACTGGGTTATTCTGACTGGGCCCAGAATGCCCTTTTCAGCGGAGACCTGAGGAGAAAAGCTCCTGCAAAGTAATTAGTAAAAATAAGAAAAAACTAACAATTCAAGCTGTAACATACTTTAATACTACAAAACAGAGAAAGAGAAGTACACAACATGAATATTTACAAGGCAAAAGTACAGTATTTTGAGAATGCAGTAGCAATATGTTTGAGAAATTTGATTGCATTAAGTTATATACAAGGAAATATATCAGTGCCTTAAAATATAAAATATTTTCTAATATGTAATATACAATTCAGAGTAACATCAAAGATGTGTTTAATAGCATAGCCATTAACTGCAGTTGGAGTAAGATTTGTAGACAGTTTAGATAGGAAGTACCAGGCAGATATGTTAATTGAAATAAGAAGAAAAATTCATTAGGTTATTTACTGACAAGTACAGATCCATGCATGCTGGAAATTAATTTTTAGTTGCTTTATGAGTTTGCCACTTTTGGTAGTGGAGTAAAGGGACAATGCAAGTTTGTTCCATGAGTATGCAATTGAATGACTGTAAAGTATTTTTCCAATATTTTTGTTTGCATTTATATTTGTTTGTATGATTTCCAGTTTGTTTCTATGATTTCCAGTTTATGAGTGGGTAGTTAAAATCGCCGAATAATATGGCATTGGGCGGAACGGGGAGTGTCTCTAGTACATTTAAGTTTGTTTATGGGTTTTGTGAGTCATAAGATGGAACACGTAGCTTGCAAGGATATAGTGTGGGACTTTACTTATGGTAATTTGGACACAGAGAAACTCAAGTATGTCATACTGCTTGGCCAGCTTTGAGGGGTGTTTGTTTTTTGATATAAATTGAGATACTTCAACTTTTTGCCCCTTCCTGTGCAGTAATACGTTTAAACATGTGGAAGGCATTATATCCTTCATTGATGTGGTGCTCTCTGTGACTTTACACAATGTAACTGCACAGCTGTCCACATTCTCCAGGGTGAGGAGAGCTTGCAGGGAGTGGAACGTCTTGTTTAGACTCCTGGCATTGATCAGTAATGCCTTTAGATTTATCAGGTTGGCAAGGCCTAGAAAAGATGCTATGGGCATGAACAAGGTTCTATCCTACATAAAAAAACCTAGAAAAGAGTAGCACTAGTCCCAAGCTGCGTCCTGAGTAGTCTCAACCCAGATGTTTACGTGCTTAGTACACTTGCTAGTGTCTTCTCTTAGTAGATACCCTGGATAGAACCTACAGCAGTTGGGCAAAACTAACCAATAGGGATATCTGCCGAGAAGCTGCATCAGTTTCTTTCCTGTCACCAGAATAAGCACTTGTGTCTCTAAGATGCCCCCACACACTTGGCCAAAACTGACTGATAGCTGTAAATTTTGAAAACTCTGGGAAAATTTGAGAAAATAAATCAGGAAATGCAGCAAACAATAGCAGAAAATCATGTTATTAACCGCATTTGTTAACCATGTTAACACCTGGTTGTTATATTGAACCACAGCATATTTAGGAGACCTTATTGCCATATCATATACCAGTAATTATCTGATCTAGGGAACTAAACCTAATCTGCAACAAAATAAGACATGTTGGACAGACATAGGTGTATCCCAGAGATTATTCCTTATCTGTAACAGGCTTTCTGTCCATGTAAAGCAGAGCTTCTATAATCATACTTTAATTTGGACTAGTGGATAGTGAACTGGAAATTTACCCCTGATCAAAAGCTATGTTTCTGTTATATCATCAGTGGCTGACCACCCATACTCAAGCCTACATATACCCCTTAAAATAACTCTAGGGTATAGAAACTTGGCAGATACATTTGGAAATGTGGCTAGGCTTAAAAAGATCAGCTATGGTCATTAGCCTGTTAATCACATATGAACCTACAAATAAATGAAACCAGTAAGCTTCCACGATCTAAATATTTTAAATAAATAAAAAAGAACCAGTCCAAGTCATCATTTTATCTTTCATGCACTCAGCAGAGTTCAGTCCTTCCACCCTCTCAGGAACTACCATAACATGCAATGTTTTTCTCAGAGTCTTATTATCCATCTTGGCCATCTTATGTTCTGCTATTGATGAATCCACATCAGACCCTATAAATTACTTCCTTACTTCACTGAACTTTTATTTCACAGGCAAAAATTGTTTCAACTTGTTTGCAGACTATTTCAATATTATTATCTTTATCATTCTGTCTGTTGGCAGTTTGGCAACTCTTCTTAAACTTTAGTCATTACTGCACTTAACTGCACACATTTCAACTCACTTCCTCTCTGAATAGATGATGTACACCTAATAAACTTCTGTCTAGACTGTTTTTATTGATTTTTTAAATTCATTCTTATATATTATGCAGTTTTACGTAGTTACTAACAGAGCAACTGGCTGAGATTACCTTCTACCTAAAGTACCATAAGACTCACCCAAAAATTATTTTTGAACATTTTTACAACTCCTTTTAAAAATGAAACACTCTGAGCATACTCAATAGTACTAGGCTGACTGTCTAAGTTTCTGAAGCTGATAGCAGCAATTTACATACATGCATTCTAGCATAGATATGGTCAAAAGAACTGCAAAAGTTTCAGCTTGCTATTTTTCCATCTAAGATTTTATTTTACAATGTAGAAATCTTATTTTGTGGATTTGATATATTCATCTAATCTTGAAGGGATACATGTCTAAATTCAGGTCCAGATTCATTTAAATAAAAGCAGAAGTAAAAATATTCTATTTGACTTGGCCTTTCAATCATACTAGATACCAGTTTGTAACCTCTAAGTAGTTGATATCAGGAGCAAGTGTTGAAAGTCTGGCAGTTGGCATGGATGGTTAATTCCATGAGTTCTACTTCCTACAGTTAAGGGTTTGATTCTTTTAACCATTATTTGCTTACTGTGTGACCTTGAGCAAGTCACTTATCCAGACAGGCTTGAGGGCAACTGAAAATTTGGGCTATGCTCCTCAATGCTCTCTTGGACTGCAAGCCTAGTAACTACTTACGAACAATGTATTATCTCCCCTTTACTTTTATATTTATAGAAAATCGACATAATGCATTCCAGCTTTTTCACTTCCATTCCTGCTATATATATAGGCAATTAACACTCATTTTAGACCCATTTCTATACAATATACTTTGAAACTGAATCTTGTATTACTTACTCTTGCATTCATAAATAAGCTTTTTTTAGCATTAGCAACACTCTTTGAATTGAATAAGTAAGCAACTTGTGCAAGAAGACCTTAATTTCTTTTTCTTTAGTCTTTATTACTGTGAATGTGTGAGCAGACATGAGTTCTGACTCTTAATTTTAAACACAATAGTTGCTGTGTTTCTTTGCCTCAGTTTCTCACTGGCTTGTTCCAAATTCTTTGTGTTACATTCTTCCACTGTGTTTACTTTTTCAATACTTATTGGGTCCATGAATAACTCATTTTCATGCCTTAGTTCCACCAGATACAATATTTTCAGTGACAACTCCCTTTTTGCATTTTACACAGTTTAACAAAAATATTTATATTGCCACAGCTTCTACACAACTGATTAAACACTAGGTATCACATCACTCATGTAACCACATCCTATATTGCCTTTCTTAAGAAAATTATACTGCATGTTTTATATACTGGTATTCTGAACAGTACTAAAGGAAACAAATATTTGAAGAGATATCTTGATATATTCACCCTTAATTACATTATTTCTGTAACAGTCTCTTGAAAAGAAATGTAAATATAGCAGTCTACCACAACTTAAGTGCACAAGGGTTATATATCAGTATCTGCACCTTATCTATTACACTGTATAGTCTGTGGAGCTGCTGGATATAACTGTGTCAATATGAGGGTGTATGTTGTTATGCATAACTTGCAGTTGTATTTATGCATGATAAAGCAATATAAAATGACATTTTCTTAATAATAATAATAATAATAATAATAATAATAATAATAATAATACTAATGCCTATTTAACCAGGTAGGCCCACTGGACACACAGTTCATTTTCAGGTGTGACTGGGAGCAATGCTTGGTTAAGTGACTTGCTCAAGGTCACACAGTAGACAAATGAGGGCTGAGGGAATCAAACTACAGTTGACAGCCTTAACCCTCTGCTCTGCCTACCAGTCACTGCATGCCATGCATTTTGTTGTGGGACAGAGGTAATATGATGCTGGCTTTCTGGTGTTGAGGTATGTCATTCACATTTGCTTTTGTAAGACCAGATTAACTAGCATGTCATGTAATGGATTTCCAGTCTGTGAGGGTTGAGAGGAGCAGAGAAATAGGCTTAAGTCCTGCTGTGTAGTTACTGTGGCATGAATTTGTGCAGTACCTAAATGTTAATACTTGCTTCTTCTAATTGCTCTAGTAGCTGCCACACAAGGGTATACTAGAGTTCACACACATAAATGCAAACACTAACTGAATTCAAGGGCATTTTACATATATAGTCTCATTGTGACTGCAGAAAGAAGATTTAGGGAACATAAATATATATAAAAAATACAAGTAACTGCTAGGAAACAATCTTAGTAGAAGTGGATAGATGCCTTTTGTCTATGTACTGTCCTTCCTTACAAGCCCTTAGCTAACCAAGCTATTGTCTGATACTGAAGTACCAATGTCATGAAAAAAAAAACTTGCTATACTCTCTGTTTAAGAATAAGTGCTCAGCAGAAATGTGAATTTTAGTGTCAAAACAGAAAAAAATAGCACTACAAGAAAAAAATACACCTGTCGCATTTACAAGCTATGTTGATGTCGTGCTGATATTGCAGGTTAGGTGTAAAATATGGAGAACTTTAAACATTACACAAATGTATTTCTACAGTAATTACAGTTTTTCAGATTTACTTACTTTAAATATATATGCTTCACATGTTGCTTTACTTTTCTTTTATACCTGTTTTGCAAATAGAATTATTAACGATTATGTTATTTTATTTAGAAGTAGATTTTTTTCAAACCAAACATGGGCTGAAGAAAAAAATAGGCCTGCATCTAGCAAACAACAGTAGATTCATTTTACATTCTG